>NW_025957259.1:0-56467 GCF_023159225.1 Perognathus longimembris pacificus | reverse complement strand
CAGATTCTTCTGAGGATTTCCCAGTACATTATCCTTTCCTCTGTGTAATTACTTTAACAAGCTCCAGCTGTTTTTATTCTCAGAAGGTTTACTCCCTGATATACAGCTGCCTACCCCGTTCGTAAGTGCAGGTCCTCAATGAGCTATTTCTCTGTTCCCTCACCACAATCCAGATTCTTTTGGGGAGTTACCAGTACAGTATCCATACCAGGAAGTACTTAATTTATTAAGCTACTGCTTTTCTTAATCTCAGTGGAGATATTTACTGATAAACAGCTACCTACGCAGCATTTTCATGTCGTTTCTAAATGAGCTTTTATCTCTCTCCCCTCACCACAAATCAGATTCTTCTGAGGAGTTCCAAGTACATTATCCTTTCCCCTGTGTAATTACCTTAACAAGCTCCAGCTGTTTTTATTCTCAGAAGGTTTACTCCCTGATATACAGCTGCCTACCCCCTTCGTAATTGCAAGCGCTAAATGAGCTTTTATCTCTCTCCCCTCACCACAAATCAGATTCTTCTGAGGAGTTCCCAGTACATTATCCTTTCCCCTGTGTAATTACCTTAACAAGCTCCAGCTGTTTTTACTCTCAGAAGGTTTACTCCCTGATATACAGCTGCCTACCCCCTTCGTAAGTGCAGGTACTAAATGAGCTTTTTCTTTAACTGACGTACAGAGAGGTTACAGTATCATACGTTGGTCATTGGATACATTTCTTGTACTGTTTGTTGCCTTGTCCCTCATGGCCTCCTCCCTCCCCCCCTTTCCCTACCCCCCCCAGGTGTTCAGTTCACTTACACCAAACAGTTTTGCAAGTATTGCTTTTGTAGTTTTTTCTCTTTTTTTACCCTGTGTCTCTCGAATTTGGTATTCCCTTTGAATTTCCTACTTCCAATACCAGTAAACACGGTTTCCAATATACTCAGATAAGATTACAGAGATAGTGTAGGTACAAACATAGGAAGGTGATACAAAACATCATCAATAATAGAAACTACACATACACCTAGGACGTTGAAAGTAGTTACAACTGTGATATATCACTTGTTTCCATAACATGGAGTTCATTTCACTTAGCATCCTCTTATTTTTTTCTAAGTGTATAGCTATTGGGCCTTTTGATGCTCTGCTCTGGCTTGCCTAAACCTGTACTAATTATTCCCAATAAGGGAGGCCATAGAGTCCATGTTTCTTTGAGTCTGGCTCACTTCACTTAGTATAACTTTTTCCAAGTCCTTCCATTTCCTTACAAATGGAACAATATCATTCTTTCTGATAGAGGCATAATATTCCATTGTGTAAATGTACCACATTTTCCTGATCCATTCCTCTATGGAGGGGCATCTGGGTTGGTTCCAGCTTCTCGCTATGACAAATTGTGCTGCGATGAACATTGTTGTGCTGGTGGCATTACTGTGATTTTGTTTGTGGGCTTTTGGGTAGATACCCAACAGTGGGGCTGCTGGGTCATAGGGGAGTTCTATATTGAGGCTTCTGAGGAATCTCCATACTGCTTGCCAGAGTGGCTGAACCAGTTTACATTCCCACCAACAATGAAGTAGGGTTCCCTTTTGGCCACATCCCCTCCAACAATTGTTATTATTAGTTTTCTTGATATATGACATTCTTGCTGGGGTGAGATGGAATCTCAAGGTTGTTTTCATTTGCATTTCCTTTATGGCCAGTGATGTAGAGCATTTTTTCATATGTCTATTGGCCATTCTCATTTCCTCATCAGAGAAGTTTCTTTGCAAGTCTTTAGCCCACTTGATGAGGGGGATATTGGTTCTTTGCAGTTTTGTTTTGGAAGAAGGTAATTATAAAGCTATAGTAATAAAAACAGCTTGGTATTGGCACCGGAACAGGCCTGAAGACCAATGGAACAGAATTGAAGACCCAGAATTAAACCCACAGAACTATGCCTACTTAATCTTTGATAAAGGAGCTATAACAATAGTATGGAAGAAAGATAGACTCCTTAACAAGTGGTGCTGGCAAAACTGGCTCAACACATGCAACAAACTAAAACTAGATCCTTATATCACCCTGCACCAAAATCAATTCCAAATGGATTAAAGACCTTGAAATCAAAACAGGCACCCTGAAGACACTAAAGGAAGGAGTAGGAGAAACTCTTGGGCTCCTTGGCACAGGACAGAACTTCCTTAACAAAGTCCCTGAAAGGCTACAAATCAAAGAAACTTTGGACAAATGGGACTGCATCAAACTCCAGAGCTTCTGCAAGGCAAAGGACATAGCTCTCAAGATAAACAGAAAGCCCACAGACTGGGAGAAGATCTTTACCGGACATTCAACAGACAAAGGCCTCATCTCTAAAATATATGCAGAGCTTTTTTCTCTGTTCCCTCACTACAATCCAGATTCTTTTGGGGCGTTACCAGTACAGTAACCATACCAGGAAGTACTTAATTTATTAAGCTACTGCTTATCTTAATCTCAGTGGAGATATTGACAGATCAACAGCTACCTACGCAGCATGTTCATGTCGTTCCTAAATGAGCATTTATATCTCTCCCCTCACCGCAAATCAGATTCTTCTGAGGAGTTCACAGTACATTATCCTTTTCCCTGTGTAATTACCGTAACAAGCTCCAGTTGTTTTTATTCTCAGAAGGGATACTCCCTGATATACAGCTGCCTACCCCCTTCGTAAGTGCAGGTCCTCAATGAGCGTTTTTTTCTGTTCCCTCACCACAATCCAGATTCTTTTGGGGAGTTACCAGTACAGTAACCATACCAGGAAGTACTTAATTTATTAAGCTACTGCTTTTCTTAATCTCAGTGGAGATATTTACTGATAAACAGCTACCTACGCAGCATGTTCATGTCGTTCCTAAATGAGCTTTTATCTCTCTCCCCCTCACCACAAATGAGATTCTTCTGAGGAGTTCCCAGTACATTATCCTTTCCCCTGTGTAATTACCTTAACAAGCTCCAGCTGTTTTTATTCTCAGAAGGTTTACTCCCTGATATACAGCTGCCTACCCCCTTCATAAGTGCAGGTCCTAAATGAGCTTTTTTCTCTGTTCCCTCACCACAGTCCCAGATTCTTTTGGGGAGTTACCAGTACAGTAACCATACCAGGAAGTACTTAATTTATTAAGCTACTGCTTTTCTTAATCTCACTGTAGATATTTACTGATAAACAGCTACATATGCAGCATTTTCATGTCGTTCCTAAATGAGCTTTTATCTCTCACCCCTCACCACAAATCAGTGTCTTCTGAGGAGTTCCCAGTACAATATCCTTTCCCCTGTGTAATTCCCTTAACAAGCTCCAGCTGTTTTTAGTCTCAGAAGGTTTACTCCCTAATATACAGCTGCCTACCCCCTTCGTAAGTGCAGGTCCTAAATGAGCTTTTTTCTCTGTTCCCTCACCACAATCCAGATTCTTTTGGGGAGTTACCAGTACAGTAACCATGCCAGGAAGTACTTAATTTATTAAGCTACTGCTTTACTTAATATCAGTGGAGATATTTACTGATAAACAGCTACCTACGCAGCATGTTCATGTCGTTCCTAAATGAGCTTTTATCTCTCTCCCCTCACCACAAATCAGAATCTTCTGAGGAGTTCCCAGTACATTACCCTTTCCCCTGTGTAATTACCTTAACAAGCTCCCGCTGTTTTTATTCTCAGAAGGGATACTCCCTGATATACAGCTGCCTACCCCCTTCTTAAGTGCAGGTCCTAAATGAGCTTTTTTCTCTGTTCCCTCACCACAATCCAGATTCTTTTGGGGAGTTACCAGTACAGTAACCATACCAGGAAGTACTTAATTTATTAAGCTACTGCTTTTCTTTCTTTTTTTTTTTTTTTGGCCAGTCCTGGGCCTTGAACTCAGGGCCTGAGCACTGTCCCGGGCTTCTTTTTGCTCAAGGTTAGCACTCTGCCACTTGAGCCACAGCGCCCACTTCTGGCCGTTTTCTGTATATGTGGTGCTGGGGAATTGAACCCAGGGCCTCATGCACACGAGGCAAGCTCTCTTGCCACTAGGCCATATCCCCAGCCCCGCTACTGCTTTTCTTAATCTCAGTGGAGATATTGACAGATCAACAGCTACCTACGCAGCATGTTCATGTCGTTCCTAAATGAGCATTTATATCTCTCCCCTCACCGCAAATCAGATTCTTCTGAGGAGTTCCCAGTACATTATCCTTTTCCCTGTGTAATTACAATAACAAGCTCCAGTTGTTTTTATTCTCAGAAGGGATACTCCCTGATATACAGCTGCCTACCCCCTTCGTAAGTGCAGGTCCTCAATGAGCGTTTTTTTCTGTTCCCTCACCACAATCCAGATTCTTTTGGGGAGTTACCAGTACAGTAACCATACCAGGAAGTACTTAATTTATTAAACTACTGCTTTTCTTAATCTCAGTGGAGATATTTACTGATAAACAGCTTCCTACGCAGCATGTTCATGTCGTTCCTAAATGAGCTTTTATCTCTCTCCCCTCACCACAAATCAGATTCTTCTGAGGAGTTCCCAGTACATTATCCTTTCCCCTGTGTAATTACCTTAACAAGCTCCAGCTGTTTTTATTCTCAGAAGTTTGACTCCCTGATATACAGCTGCCTACCCCCTTCATAAGTGCAGGTCCTAAATGAGCTTTTTTCTCTGTTCCCTCACCACAATCCAGATTCTTTTGGGGAGTTACCAGTACAGTAACCATACCAGGAAGTACTTAATTTATTAAGCTACTACTTTTCTAAATCTCAGTGGAGATATTTACTGATAAACAGCTACCTATGCTGTATTTTCATGTCGTTCCTAAATGAGCTTTTATCTCTCTCCCCTCACCACAAATCAGATTCTTCTGAGGAATTCCCAGTACATTATCCATTCCCCTGTGTAATTACCTTAACAAGCTCCAGCTGTTTTTATTCTCAGAAGGTTTACTCCCTGATATACAGGGACTACCCCCTTCGTAATTGCAAGTCCTAAATGAGCTTTTTCTCTGTTCCCTAAAAACAATCCATATTCTTTTGGGGAGTTACAAGTACAGTAACCATACCAGGAAGTACTTAATTTATTAAGCTACTGCTTTTCTTAATCTCAGTGGAGATATTTACTGATAAACAGCTACCTACGCAGCATGTTCATGTCGTTCCTAAATGAGCTTTTATCTCTCTCCCCTCACCACAAATCAGATTCTTCTGAGGAGTTCCCAGTACATTATCCTTTCCCCTGTGTAATTGCCTTAACAAGCTCCAGGTGTTTTTATTCTCAGAAGGTTTACTCCCTGATATACAGGGCCTACCCCCTTCGTAATTGCAAGTCCTAAATGAGCGTTTTCTCTGTTCCCTCTCCACAATCCAGATTCTTTTGGGGAGTTACCAGTACAGTAACCATACCAGGAAGTACTTAATTTATTAAGCTACTGCTTTTCTTAATCTCAGTGGAGATATTTACTGATAAACAGCTACCTACGCAGCATGTTCATGTCGTTCCTAAATGAGCTTTTATCTCTCTCCCCTCACCACAAATCAGATTCTTCTGAGGAGTTCCCAGTACATTATCCTTTCCCCTGTGTAATTACCTTAACAAGCTCCAGCTGTTTTTATTCTCAGAAGGGATACTCCCTGATATACAGCTGCCTACCCCCTTCGTAAGTGCATGTCCTAAATGAGCTTTTTTCTCTGTTCCCTCACCACAATCCTGATTCTTTTGGGGAGTTACCAGTACAGTAACCATACCAGGAAGTACTTAATTTATTAAGCTACTTCTTTTCTTAATCTCAGTGGATATATTTACTGATAAAAAGCTACCTACGCAGCATGTTCATGTCGTTCCTAAATGAGCTTTTATCTCTCTCCCGTCAACACAATTCAGAATCTTCTCAGGAGTTCCCAGTACATTATCCTTTCCACTGTGTAATTACCTTAACAAGCTCCAGCTGTTTTTTTCTCAGAAGGTCACTCCCTGATATACAGCTGCCTACCCCCTTCGTAAGTGCAGGTCTTAAATGAGCTTTTTTCTCTGTTCCCTCACCACAATCCAGATTCTTTTGGGCAGTTACCAGTACAGTATCCATACCAGGAAGTACTTAATTTATTAAGCTACTGCTTTTCTTAATCTCAGTGGAGATATTTACTGATAAACAGCTACCTACGCAGCATTTTCATGTCGTTCCTAAATGAGCTTTTTCTCTCTCCCCTCACCACAAATAAGATTCTTCTGAGGAGTTCCCAGTACATTATCCTTTCCCCTGTGTAATTACATTAACAAGCTCCAGCTGTTTTTATTCTCAGAAGGGATACTCCCTGTTATACAGCTGCCTACCCCCTTCGTAAGTGCATGTCCTAAATGAGCTTTTTTTTCTGTTCCCTCACCACAATCCAGATTCTTTTGGGGAGTTACCAGTACAGTAACCATACCAGGAAGTACTTAATTTATTAAGCTACTGCTTTTCTTAATCTCAGTGGAGATATTTACTGATAAACAGCTACCTACGCAGCATGTTCATGTCGTTCCTAAATGATCATTTATCTCTCTCCCCTCACCACAAATCAGATTCTTCTGAGGAGTTCCCAGTACATTATCCTTTCCCCTGTGTAATTACCTTAACAAGCTCCAGCTGTTTTTATTCTCAGAAGGTTTACTCCCTGATATACAGCTGCCTATCCCCTTCGTAAGTGCAGGTCCTAAATGAACTGTTTTCTCAGTTCCCTCACCACAATCCAGATTCTTTTGGGCAGTTACCAGTACAGTATCCATATCAGGAAGTACTTAATTTATTAAGCTACTGCTTTTCTTAATCTCAGTGGGGATATTTACTGATAAACAGCTACCTATGCAGCATGATCATGTCGTTCCTAAATGAGCTTTTATCTCTCTCCACTCACCACAAATCAGATTCTTCTGAGGCATTCCCAGTAAATTATCCTTTCCCCTTTGTAATTACCTTAACAAGCTCCAGCTGTTTTTATTCTCAGAAGGTTTACTCCCTGATATACAGTTGCCTACCACCTTCGTATGTGCAGGTCCTAAATGAGCTTTTTTCTCTGTTCCCTCACTACAATCCAGATTCTTTTGGGGACTTACTAGTACAGTAACCATACCAGGAAGTACTTAATTTATTAAGCTACTGCCTGTCTTAATCTCAGTAGAGATATTTACTGATAAACAGCTACCTATGCAGCATTTTCATGTCGTTCCTAAATGAGCTTTTATCTCTCTCCACTCACCACAAATCAGATTCTTCTGAGGATTTCCCAGTACATTATCCTTTCCTCTGTGTAATTACTTTAACAAGCTCCAGCTGTTTTTATTCTCAGAAGGTTTACTCCCTGATATACAGCTGCCTACCCCCTTCGTAAGTGCAGGTCCTCAATGAGCTATTTCTCTGTTCCCTCACCACAATCCAGATTCTTTTGGGGAGTTACCAGTACAGTATCCATACCAGGAAGTACTTAATTTATTAAGCTACTGCTTTTCTTAATCTCAGTGGAGATATTTACTGATAAACAGCTACCTACGCAGCATTTTCATGTCGTTTCTAAATGAGCTTTTATCTCTCTCCCCTCACCACAAATCAGATTCTTCTGAGGAGTTTCAAGTACATTATCCTTTCCCCTGTGTAATTACCTTAACAAGCTCCAGCTGTTTTTATTCTCAGAAGGTTTACTCCCTGATATACAGCTGCCTACCCCCTTCGTAATTGCAAGCGCTAAATGAGCTTTTATCTCTCTCCCCTCACCACAAATCAGATTCTTCTGAGGAGTTCCCAGTACATTATCCTTTCCCCTGTGTAATTACCTTAACAAGTTCCAGCTGTTTTTACTCTCAGAAGGTTTACTCCCTGATATACAGCTGCCTACCCCCTTCGTAAGTGCAGGTACTAAATGAGCTTTTTCTTTAACTGACGTACAGAGAGGTTACAGTATCATACGTTGGTCATTGGATACATTTCTTGTACTGTTTGTTGCCTTGTCCCTCATGGCCTCCTCCCTCCCCCCCTTTCCCTACCCCCCCCAGGTGTTCAGTTCACTTACACCAAACAGTTTTGCAAGTATTGCTTTTGTAGTTTTTTCTCTTTTTTTTACCCTGTGTCTCTCGAATTTGGTATTCCCTTTGAATTTCCTACTTCCAATACCAGTAAACACGGTTTCCAATATACTCAGATAAGATTACAGAGATAGTGTATGTACAAACATAGGAAGGTGATACAAAACATCATCAATAATAGAAACTACACATACACCTAGGACGTTGAAAGTAGTTACAACTGTGATATATCACTTGTTTCCATAACATGGAGTTCATTTCACTTAGCATCCTCTTATTTTTTTCTAAGTGTATAGCTATTGGGCCTTTTGATGCTCTGCTCTGGCTTGCCTAAACCTGTACTAATTATTCCCAATAAGGGAGGCCATAGAGTCCATGTTTCTTTGAGTCTGGCTCACTTCACTTAGTATAACTTTTTCCAAGTCCTTCCATTTCCTTACAAATGGAACAATATCATTCTTTCTGATAGAGGCATAATATTCCATTGTGTAAATGTACCACATTTTCCTGCTCCATTCCTCTATGGAGGGGCATCTGGGTTGGTTCCAGCTTCTCGCTATGACAAATTGTGCTGCGATGAACATTGTTGTGCTGGTGGCATTACTGTGATTTTGTTTGTGGGCTTTTGGGTAGATACCCAACAGTGGGGCTGCTGGGTCATAGGGGAGTTCTATATTGAGGCTTCTGAGGAATCTCCATACTGCTTGCCAGAGTGGCTGAACCAGTTTACATTCCCACCAACAATGAAGTAGGGTTCCCTTTTGGCCACATCCCCTCCAACAATTGTTATTATTAGTTTTCTTGATATATGACATTCTTGCTGGGGTGAGATGGAATCTCAAGGTTGTTTTCATTTGCATTTCCTTTATGGCCAGTGATGTAGAGCATTTTTTCATATGTCTATTGGCCATTCTCATTTCCTCATCAGAGAAGTTTCTTTGCAAGTCTTTAGCCCACTTGATGAGGGGGATATTGGTTCTTTGCAGTTTTGTTTTGGAAGAAGGTAATTATAAAGCTATAGTAATAAAAACAGCTTGGTATTGGCACCGGAACAGGCCTGAAGACCAATGGAACAGAATTGAAGACCCAGAATTAAACCCACAGAACTATGCCTACTTAATCTTTGATAAAGGAGCTATAACAATAGTATGGAAGAAAGATAGACTCCTTAACAAGTGGTGCTGGCAAAACTGGCTCAACACATGCAACAAACTAAAACTAGATCCTTATATCACCCTGCACCAAAATCAATTCCAAATGGATTAAAGACCTTGAAATCAAAACAGGCACCCTGAAGACACTAAAGGAAGGAGTAGGAGAAACTCTTGGGCTCCTTGGCACAGGACAGAACTTCCTTAACAAAGTCCCTGAAAGGCTACAAATCAAAGAAACTTTGGACAAATGGGACTGCATCAAACTCCAGAGCTTCTGTAAGGCAAAGGACATAGCTCTCAAGATAAACAGAAAGCCCACAGACTGGGAGAAGATCTTTACCGGACATTCAACAGACAAAGGCCTCATCTCTAAAATATATGCAGAGCTTTTTTCTCTGTTCCCTCACCACAATCCAGATTCTTTTGGGGCGTTACCAGTACAGTAACCATACCAGGAAGTACTTAATTTATTAAGCTACTGCTTATCTTAATCTCAGTGGAGATATTGACAGATCAACAGCTACCTACGCAGCATGTTCATGTCGTTCCTAAATGAGCATTTATATCTCTCCCCCCTCACCGCAAATCAGATTCTTCTGAGGAGTTCACAGTACATTATCCTTTTCCCTGTGTAATTACCGTAACAAGCTCCAGTTGTTTTTATTCTCAGAAGGGATACTCCCTGATATACAGCTGCCTACCCCCTTCGTAAGTGCAGGTCCTCAATGAGCGTTTTTTTCTGTTCCCTCACCACAATCCAGATTCTTTTGGGGAGTTACCAGTACAGTAACCATACCTGGAAGTACTTAATTTATTAAGCTACTGCTTTTCTTAATCTCAGTGGAGATATTTACTGATAAACAGCTACCTACGCAGCATGTTCATGTCGTTCCTAAATGAGCTTTTATCTCTCTCCCCTCACCACAAATGAGATTCTTCTGAGGAGTTCCCAGTACATTATCCTTTCCCCTGTGTAATTACCTTAACAAGCTCCAGCTGTTTTTATTCTCAGAAGGTTTACTCCCTGATATACAGCTGCCTACCCCCTTCATAAGTGCAGGTCCTAAATGAGCTTTTTTCTCTGTTCCCTCACCACAGTCCAGATTCTTTTGGGGAGTTACCAGTACAGTAACCATACCAGGAAGTACTTAATTTATTAAGCTACTGCTTTTCTTAATCTCACTGTAGATATTTACTGATAAACAGCTACATATGCAGCATTTTCATGTCGTTCCTAAATGAGCTTTTATCTCTCACCCCTCACCACAAATCAGTGTCTTCTGAGGAGTTCCCAGTACAATATCCTTTCCCCTGTGTAATTCCCTTAACAAGCTCCAGCTGTTTTTAGTCTCAGAAGGTTTACTCCCTAATATACAGCAGCCTACCCCCTTCGTAAGTGCAGGTCCTAAATGAGCTTTTTTCTCTGTTCCCTCACCACAATCCAGATTCTTTTGGGGAGTTACCAGTACAGTAACCATGCCAGGAAGTACTTAATTTATTAAGCTACTGCTTTACTTAATCTCAGTGGAGATATTTACTGATAAACAGCTACCTACGCAGCATGTTCATGTCGTTCCTAAATGAGCTTTTATCTCTCTCCCCTCACCACAAATCAGATTCTTCTGAGGAGTTCCCAGTACATTACCCTTTCCCCCTGTGTAATTACCTTAACAAGCTCCCGCTGTTTTTATTCTCAGAAGGGATACTCCCTGATATACAGCTGCCTACCCCCTTCTTAAGTGCAGGTCCTAAATGAGCTTTTTTCTCTGTTCCCTCACCACAATCCAGATTCTTTTGGGGAGTTACCAGTACAGTAACCATACCAGGAAGTACTTAATTTATTAAGCTACTGCTTTTCTTTCTTTTTTTTTTTTTTTTTGGCCAGTCCTGGGCCTTGAACTCAGGGCCTGAGCACTGTCCCGGGCTTCTTTTTGCTCAAGGTTAGCACTCTGCCACTTGAGCCACAGCGCCCACTTCTGGCCGTTTTCTGTATATGTGGTGCTGGGGAATTGAACCCAGGGCCTCATGCATACGAGGCAAGCTCTCTTGCCACTAGGCCATATCCCCAGCCCCGCTACTGCTTTTCTTAATCTCAGTGGAGATATTGACAGATCAACAGCTACCTACGCAGCATGTTCATGTCGTTCCTAAATGAGCATTTATATCTCTCCCCTCACCGCAAATCAGATTCTTCTGAGGAGTTCCCAGTACATTATCCTTTTCCCTGTGTAATTACAGTAACAAGCTCCAGTTGTTTTTATTCTCAGAAGGGATACTCCCTGATATACAGCTGCCTACCCCCTTCGTAAGTGCAGGTCCTCAATGAGCGTTTTTTTTCTGTTCCCTCACCACAATCCAGATTCTTTTGGGGAGTTACCAGTACAGTAACCATACCAGGAAGTACTTAATTTATTAAACTACTGCTTTTCTTAATCTCAGTGGAGATATTTACTGATAAACAGCTTCCTACGCAGCATGTTCATGTCGTTCCTAAATGAGCTTTTATCTCTCTCCCCTCACCACAAATCAGATTCTTCTGAGGAGTTCCCAGTACATTATCCTTTCCCCTGTGTAATTACCTTAACAAGCTCCAGCTGTTTTTATTCTCAGAAGTTTGACTCCCTGATATACAGCTGCCTACCCCCTTCATAAGTGCAGGTCCTAAATGAGCTTTTTTCTCTGTTCCCTCACCACAATCCAGATTCTTTTGGGGAGTTACCAGTACAGTAACCATACCAGGAAGTACTTAATTTATTAAGCTACTACTTTTCTAAATCTCAGTGGAGATATTTACTGATAAACAGCTACCTATGCAGTATTTTCATGTCGTTCCTAAATGAGCTTTTATCTCTCTCCCCTCACCACAAATCAGATTCTTCTGAGGAATTCCCAGTACATTATCCTTTCCCCTGTGTAATTACCTTAACAAGCTCCAGCTGTTTTTATTCTCAGAAGGGATACTCCCTGATATACAGGGACTACCCCCTTCGTAATTGCAAGTCCTAAATGAGCTTTTTCTCTGTTCCCTAAAAACAATCCATATTCTTTTGGGGAGTTACAAGTACAGTAACCATACCAGGAAGTACTTAATTTATTAAGCTACTGCTTTTCTTAATCTCAGTGGAGATATTTACTGATAAACAGCTACCTACGCAGCATGTTCATGTCGTTCCTAAATGAGCTTTTATCTCTCTCCCCTCACCACAAATCAGATTCTTCTGAGGAGTTCCCAGTACATTATCCTTTCCCCTGTGTAATTGCCTTAACAAGCTCCAGCTGTTTTTATTGTCAGAAGGGATACTCCCTGATATACAGCTGCCTACCCCCTTCGTAAATGCATGTCCTAAATGAGCTTTTTTCTCTGTTCCCTCACCACAATCCAGATTCTTTTGGGGAGTTACCAGTACAGTAACCATACCAGGAAGTACTTAATTTATTAAGCTACTGCTTTTCTTAATCTCAGTGGAGATATTTACTGATAAAAGCTACCTACGCAGCATGTTCATGTCGTTCCTAAATGAGCTTTTATCTCTCTCCCCTCACCACAATTCAGATTCTTCTCAGAAGTTCCCAGTACATTATCCTTTCCCCTGTGTAATTACCTTAACAAGCTCCAGCTGTTTTTTTCTCAGAAGGTCACTCCCTGATATACAGCTGCCTACCCACTTCGTAACTGCAGGTCCTAAATGAGCTTTTTTCTCTGTTCCCTCACCACAATCCACATTCTTTTGGGCAGTTACCAGTACAGTAACCATACCAGGAAGTACTTAATTTATTAAGCTACTGCTTTTCTTAATCTCAGTGGAGATATTTACTGATAAACAGCTACCTATGCAGCATTTTCATGTCGTTCCTAAATGAGCTTTTATCTCTCTCCCCCTCACCACAATTCAGATTCTTCTGACGAGTTCCCAGTACATTATCCTTTCCCCAGTGTAATTACCTTAACAAGCTCCAGCTGTTTTTATTCTCAGAAGGGATACTCCCTGATATACAGCTGCCTACCCCCTTCTTAAGTGCAGGTCCTCAATGAGCTTTTTTCTCTGTTCCCTCACCACAATCCAGATTCTTTTGGGGAGTTACCAGTACAGTAACCATACCAGGAAGTACTTAATTTATTAAGCTACTGCTTTTCTTAATCTCACTGTAGATATTTACTGATAAACAGCTACATATGCAGCATTTTCATGTCGTTCTTAAATGAGCTTTTATCTCTCACCCCTCACCACAAATCAGGTTCTTCTGAGGAGTTCCCAGTACAATATCCTTTCCCCTGTGTAATTCCCTTAACAAGCTCCAGCTGTTTTTAGTCTCAGAAGGTTTACTCCCTAATATACAGCTGCCTACCCCCTTCGTAAGTGCAGGTCCTAAATGAGCTTTTTTCTCTGTTCCCTCACCACAATCCAGATTCTTTTGGGGAGTTACCAGTACAGTAACCATGCCAAGAAGTACTTAATTTATTAAGCTACTGCTTTTCTTAATCTCAGTGGAGATATTTACTGATAAACAGCTATCTATGCAGCATTTTCAAGTAGTTCTAAATGAGCTTTTATCTCTCTCCCCTCACCACAAATCAGATTCTTCTGAGGAGTTCCTAATACATTATTCTTTCCCCTGTGTAATTACCTTAACAAGCTCCAGCTGTTTTTATTCTCAGAAGGGATACTCCCTGATATACAGCTGCCTACCCCCTTCGTAAGTGCAGGTCCTAAATGAGCTTTTTTCTCTGTTCCCTCACCAAAATTCAGATTCTTTTGGGGAGTTACCAGTACAGTAACCATACCAGGAAGTACTTAATTTATTAAGCTACTGCTTTTCTTAATCTCAGTGGAGATATTTACTAATAAACAGCTACTTACGCAGCATGTTCATGTCGTTCTTAAATGAGCTTTTATCTCTCTCCCCTCACCACAAATGAGATTCTTCTGAGGAGTTCCCAGTACATTATCGTTTCCCTGTGTAATTACCTTAACAAGCTCCAGCTGTTTTTATTCTCAGAAGGTTTACTCCCTGATATACAGCTGCCTACCCCCTTCGTATGTGCAGGTCCTAAATGAGCTTTTTTCTCTGTTCCCTCACCACAATCCAGATTCTTTTGGGGAGTTACTAGTACAGTAACCATACGAGGAAGTACTTAATTTATTAAGCTACTGCCTGTCTTAATCTCAGTGGAGATATTTACTGATAAACAGCTACCTATGCAGCATTTTCATGTCGTTCCTAAATGAGCTTTTATCTCTCTCCCCTCACCACAAATCAGATTATTCTGAGGAGTTCCCAGTACATTATCCTTTCCCCTGTGTAATTACCTTAACAAGCTCCAGCTGTTTTTATTCTCAGAAGGGATACTCCCTGATATACAGCTGCCTATCCCCTGTGTAAGTGCAGGTCCTAAATGAGCTTTTTTCTCTGTTCCCACACCAAAATCCAGATTCTTTTGGGGAGTTACCAGTACAGTAACCATACCAGGAAGTACTTAATTTATTAAGCTACTGCTTTTCTTAATCTCAGTGGAGATATTTACTGATAAACAGCAACCTATGCTGCATTTTCATGTAGTTCCTAAATGAGCTTTTATCTCTCTCCCCTCACCACAAATCTGATTCTTCTGAGGAGTTCCCAGTACACTAACCTTTCCCCTGTGTAATTACCTTAACAAGCTCCAGCTGATTTTATTCTCAGAAGGTTTACTCCCTGATATACAGCTGCCTACCCCCTTCGTAAGTGCAGGTCCTAAATGAGCTGTTTTCTCTGTTCCCTCACCACAATCCAGATTCTTTTTGGGAGTTACCAGTACAGGAACCATACCAGGAAGTACTTAATTTATTAAGGTACTGCTTTTCTTATTCTCAGTGGAGATATTTACTGATAAACAGCTACCTATGCTGCATGTTCATGTCGTTCCTAAATGAGCATTTATCTCTCTCCCCTCACCACAAATCAGATACTTCTGAGGAGTTCCCAGTACATTATCCTTTCCCCTGTGTAATTACCTTAACAAGCTCCAGCTGTTTTTATTCTCAGAAGGTTTACTCCCTGATATACAGTTGCCTACCACCTTCGTATGTGCAGGTCCTAAATGAGCTTTTTTCTCTGTTCCCTCACTACAATCCAGATTCTTTTGGGGACTTACTAGTACAGTAACCATACCAGGAAGTACTTAATTTATTAAGCTACTGCCTGTCTTAATCTCAGTAGAGATATTTACTGATAAACAGCTACCTATGCAGCATTTTCATGTCGTTCCTAAATGAGCTTTTATCTCTCTCCACTCACCACAAATCAGATTCTTCTGAGGATTTCCCAGTACATTATCCTTTCCTCTGTGTAATTACTTTAACAAGCTCCAGCTGTTTTTATTCTCAGAAGGTTTACTCCCTGATATACAGCTGCCTACCCCCGTTCGTAAGTGCAGGTCCTCAATGAGCTATTTCTCTGTTCCCTCACCACAATCCAGATTCTTTTGGGGAGTTACCAGTACAGTATCCATACCAGGAAGTACTTAATTTATTAAGCTACTGCTTTTCTTAATCTCAGTGGAGATATTTACTGATAAACAGCTACCTACGCAGCATTTTCATGTCGTTTCTAAATGAGCTTTTATCTCTCTCCCCTCACCACAAATCAGATTCTTCTGAGGAGTTCCAAGTACATTATCCTTTCCCCTGTGTAATTACCTTAACAAGCTCCAGCTGTTTTTATTCTCAGAAGGTTTACTCCCTGATATACAGCTGCCTACCCCCTTCGTAATTGCAAGCGCTAAATGAGCTTTTATCTCTCTCCCCTCACCACAAATCAGATTCTTCTGAGGAGTTCCCAGTACATTATCCTTTCCCCTGTGTAATTACCTTAACAAGCTCCAGCTGTTTTTACTCTCAGAACGTTTACTCCCTGATATACAGCTGCCTACCCCCTTCGTAAGTGCAGGTACTAAATGAGCTTTTTTCTTTTTTTTTTTTTTCTTAAATTGTTATTATCTAACTGACGTACAGAGAGGTTACAGTATCATAAGTTGGTCATTGGATACATTTCTTGTACTCTTTGTTGCCTTGTCCCTCATGGCCTCCTCCCTCCCCCCCTTTCCCTACCCCCCCCAGGTGTTCAGTTCACTTACACCAAACAGTTTTGCAAGTATTGCTTTTGTAGTTTTTTCTCTTTTTTTACCCTGTGTCTCTCGAATTTGGTATTCCCTTTGAATTTCCTACTTCCAATACCAGTAAACACGGTTTCCAATATACTCAGATAAGATTACAGAGATAGTGTAGGTACAAACATAGGAAGGTGATACAAAACATCATCAATAATAGAAACTACACATACACCTAGGACGTTGAAAGTAGTTACAACTGTGATATATCACTTGTTTCCATAACATGGAGTTCATTTCACTTAGCATCCTCTTATTTTTTTCTAAGTGTATAGCTATTGGGCCTTTTGATGCTCTGCTCTGGCTTGCCTAAACCTGTACTAATTATTCCCAATAAGGGAGGCCATAGAGTCCATGTTTCTTTGAGTCTGGCTCACTTCACTTAGTATAACTTTTTCCAAGTCCTTCCATTTCCTTACAAATGGAACAATATCATTCTTTCTGACAGAGGCATAATATTCCATTGTGTAAATGTACCACATTTTCCTGATCCATTCATCTATGGAGGGGCATCTGGGTTGGTTCCAGCTTCTCGCTATGACAAATTGTGCTGCGATGAACATTGTTGTGCTGGTGGCATTACTGTGATTTTGTTTGTGGGCTTTTGGGTAGATACCCAACAGTGGGGCTGCTGGGTCATAGGGGAGTTCTATATTGAGGCTTCTGAGGAATCTCCATACTGCTTGCCAGAGTGGCTGAACCAGTTTACATTCCCACCAACAATGAAGTAGGGTTCCCTTTTGGCCACATCCCCTCCAACAATTGTTATTATTAGTTTTCTTGATATATGACATTCTTGCTGGGGTGAGATGGAATCTCAAGGTTGTTTTCATTTGCATTTCCTTTATGGCCAGTGATGTAGAGCATTTTTTCATATGTCTATTGGCCATTCTCATTTCCTCATCAGAGAAGTTTCTTTGCAAGTCTTTAGCCCACTTGATGAGGGGGCTATTGGTTCTTTGCAGTTTTGTTTTGGAAGAAGGTAATTATAAAGCTATAGTAATAAAAACAGCTCGGTATTGGCACCGGAACAGGCCTGAAGACCAATGGAACAGAATTGAAGACCCAGAATTAAACCCACAGAACTATGCCTACTTAATCTTTGATAAAGGAGCTATAACAATAGTATGGAAGAAAGATAGACTCTTTAACAAGTGGTGCTGGCAAAACTGGCTCAACACATGCAACAAACTAAAACTAGATCCTTATATATCACCCTGCACCAAAATCAATTCCAAATGGATTAAAGACCTTGAAATCAAAACAGGCACCCTGAAGACACTAAAGGAAGGAGTAGGAGAAACACTTGGGCTCCTTGGCACAGGACAGAACTTCCTTAACAAAGTCCCTGAAAGGCTACAAATCAAAGAAAGTTTGGACAAATGGGACTGCATCAAACTCCAGAGCTTCTGCACGGCAAAGGACATAGCTCTCAAGATAAACAGAAAGGCCACAGACTGGGAGAAGATCTTTACCGGACATTCAACAGACAAAGGCCTCATCTCTAAAATATATGCAGAGCTTTTTTCTCTGTTCCCTCACCACAATCCAGATTCTTTTGGGGCGTTACCAGTACAGTAACCATACCAGGAAGTACTTAATTTATTAAGCTACTGCTTTTCTTAATCTCAGTGGAGATATTTACTGATAAACAGCTACCTACGCAGCATGTTCATGTCGTTCCTAAATGAGCTTTTATCTCTCTCCCCTCACCACAAATCAGATTCTTCTGAGGAGTTCCCAGTACATTATCCTTTCCCCTGTGTAATTACCTTAACAAGCTCCAGCTGTTTTTATTCTCAGAAGGTTTACTCCCTGATATACAGCTGCCTACCCCCTTCTTAAGTGCAGGTCCTAAATGAGCTTTTTTCTCTGTTCCCTCACCACAATCCAGATTCTTTTGGGGAGTTACCAGTACAGTAACCATACCAGGAAGAACTTAATTTATTAAGGTACTGCTTTTCTTATTCTCAGTGGAGATATTTACTGATAAACAGCTACCTATGCTGCATGTTCATGTCGTTCCTAAATGAGCATTTATCTCTCTCCCCTCACCACAAATCAGATTCTTCTGAGGAGTTCCCAGTACATTATCCTTTCCCCTGTGTAATTACCTTAACAAGCTCCTGCTGTTTTTATTCTCAGAAGCGATACTCCCTGATATACAGCTGCCTACCCCCTTCGTAAGTGCAGTTCCTAAATGAGCTTTTTTCTCTGTTCCCTCACCACAATCCAGATTCTTTTGGGGAGTTACCAGTACAGTAACCATACCAGGAAGTACTTAATTTATTAACCTACTGCTTTTCTTAATCTCAGTGGAGATATTTACTGATAAACAGCTACCTACGCAGCATGTCCATGTCGTTCCTAAATGAGCTTTTATCTCTCTCCCCTCACCACAAATCAGATTCTTCTGAGGAGTTCCCAGTACATTATCCTTTCCTCTGTGTAATTACTTTAACAAGCTCCAGCTGTTTTTATTCTCAGAAGGTTTACTCCTTGATATACAGCTGCCTACCCCCTTCGTAAGTGCAGGTCCTCAATGAGCTTTTTTCTCTGTTCCCTCACCACAATCCAGATTCTTTTGGGGAGTTACCAGTACAGTAACCATACCAGGAAGTACTTAATTTATTAAGCTACTGCTTTTCTTAATCTCAGTGGAGATATTTACTGATAAACAGCTACCTACGCAGCATTTTCATGTCGTTCCTAAATGAGCTTTTATCTCTCTCCCCTCACCACAAATCAGATTCTTCTGAGGAGTTCCAAGTACATTATCCTTTCCCCTGTGTAATTACCTTAACAAGCTCCAGCTGTTTTTATTCTCAGAAGGTTTACTCCCTGATATACAGCTGCCTACCCCCTTCGTAATTGCAAGCGCTAAATGAGCTTTTATCTCTCTCCCCTCACCACAAATCAGATTCTTCTGAGGAGTTCCCAGTACATTATCCTTTCCCCTGTGTAATTACCTTAACAAGCTCCAGCTGTTTTTACCCTCAGAAGGTTTACTCCCTGATATACAGCTGCCTACCCCCTTCGTAAGTGCAGGTACTAAATGAGCTTTTTTCTTTTTTTTTTTTTTCTTAAATTGTTATTATCTAACTGACGTACAGAGAGGTTACAGTATCATACGTTGGTCATTGGATACATTTCTTGTACTGTTTGTTGCCTTGTCCCTCATGGCCTCCTCCCTCCCCCCCTTTCCCTACCCCCCCCAGGTGTTCAGTTCACTTACACCAAACAGTTTTGCAAGTATTGCTTTTGTAGTTTTTTCTCTTTTTTTACCCTGTGTCTCTCGAATTTGGTATTCCCTTTGAATTTCCTACTTCCAATACCAGTAAACACGGTTTCCAATATACTCAGATAAGATTACAGAGATAGTGTAGGTACAAACATAGGAAGGTGATACAAAACATCATCAATAATAGAAACTACACATACACCTAGGACGTTGAAAGTAGTTACAACTGTGATATATCACTTGTTTCCATAACATGGAGTTCATTTCACTTAGCATCCTCTTATTTTTTTCTAAGTGTATAGCTATTGGGCCTTTTGATGCTCTGCTCTGGCTTGCCTAAACCTGTACTAATTATTCCCAATAAGGGAGGCCATAGAGTCCATGTTTCTTTGAGTCTGGCTCACTTCACTTAGTATAACTTTTTCCAAGTCCTTCCATTTCCTTACAAATGGAACAATATCATTCTTTCTGACAGAGGCATAATATTCCATTGTGTAAATGTACCACATTTTCCTGATCCATTCATCTATGGAGGGGCAACTGGGTTGGTTCCAGCTTCTCGCTATGACAAATTGTGCTGCGATGAACATTGTTGTGCTGGTGGCATTACTGTGATTTTGTTTGTGGGCTTTTGGGTAGATACCCAACAGTGGGGCTGCTGGGTCATAGGGGAGTTCTATATTGAGGCTTCTGAGGAATCTCCATACTGCTTGCCAGAGTGGCTGAACCAGTTTACATTCCCACCAACAATGAAGTAGGGTTCCCTTTTGGCCACATCCCCTCCAACAATTGTTATTATTAGTTTTCTTGATATATGACATTCTTGCTGGGGTGAGATGGAATCTCAAGTTTGTTTTCATTTGCATTTCCTTTATGGCCAGTGATGTAGAGCATTTTTTCATATGTCTATTGGCCATTCTCATTTCCTCATCAGAGAAGTTTCTTTGCAAGTCTTTAGCCCACTTGATGAGGGGGCTATTGGTTCTTTGCTGTTTTGTTTTGGAAGAAGGTAATTATAAAGCTATAGTAATAAAAACAGCTTGGTATTGGCACCGGAACAGGCCTGAAGACCAATGGAACAGAATTGAAGACCCAGAATTAAACCCACAGAACTATGCCTACTTAATCTTTGATAAAGGAGCTATAACAATAGTATGGAAGAAAGATAGACTCTTTAACAAGTGGTGCTGGCAAAACTGGCTCAACACATGCAACAAACTAAAACTAGATCCTTATATATCACCCTGCACCAAAATCAATTCCAAATAGATTAAAGACCTTGAAATCAAAACAGGCACCCTGAAGACACTAAAGGAAGGAGTAGGAGAAACACTTGGGCTCCTTGGCACAGGACAGAACTTCCTTAACAAAGTCCCTGAAAGGCTACAAATCAAAGAAAGTTTGGACAAATGGGACTGCATCAAACTCCAGAGCTTCTGCACGGCAAAGGACATAGCTCTCAAGATAAACAGAAAGGCCACAGACTGGGAGAAGATCTTTACCGGACATTCAACAGACAAAGGCCTCATCTCTAAAATATATGCAGAGCTTTTTTCTCTGTTCCCTCACCACAATCCAGATTCTTTTGGGGCGTTACCAGTACAGTAACCATACCAGGAAGTACTTAATTTATTAAGCTACTGCTTTTCTTAATCTCAGTGGAGATATTTACTGATAAACAGCTACCTACGCAGCATGTTCATGTCGTTCCTAAATGAGCTTTTATCTCTCTCCCCTCACCACAAATCAGATTCTTCTGAGGAGTTCCCAGTACATTATCCTTTCCCCTGTGTAATTACCTTAACAAGCTCCAGCTGTTTTTATTCTCAGAAGGTTTACTCCCTGATATACAGCTGCCTACCCCCTTCTTAAGTGCAGGTCCTAAATGAGCTTTTTTCTCTGTTCCCTCACCACAATCCAGATTCTTTTGGGGAGTTACCAGTACAGTAACCATACCAGGAAGAACTTAATTTATTAAGGTACTGCTTTTCTTATTCTCAGTGGAGATATTTACTGATAAACAGCTACCTATGCTGCATGTTCATGTCGTTCATAAATGAGCATTTATCTCTCTCCCCTCACCACAAATCAGATTCTTCTGAGGAGTTCCCAGTACATTATCCTTTCCCCTTTGTAATTACCTTAACAAGCTCCAGCGGTTTTTATTCTCAGAAGGGATACTCCCTGATATACAGCTGCCTACCCCCTTAGTAAGTGCTGTTCCTAAATGAGCTTTTTTCTCTGTTCCCTCACCACAATCCAGATTCTTTTGGGGAGTTACCAGTACAGTAACCATACCAGGAAGTACTTAATTTATTAAGCTACTGCTATTCTTAATCTCAGTGGAGATATTTACTGATAAACAGCTACCTACGCAGCATGTTCATGTCGTTCCTAAATGAGTTTTTATCTCTCTCCCCTCACCACAAATCAGATTCTTCTGAGGAGTTCCCAGTACATTATCCTTTCCCCTGTGTAATTACCTTAACAAGCTCCAGCTGTTTTTATTCTGAGAAGGGATACTCCCTGACATACAGCTGCCTACCCCCTTGGTAAGTGCAGGTCCTAAATGAGCTTTTTTCTCTGTTCCCTCACCACAATCCAGATTCTTTTGGGGAGTTACCACTACAATAACCATACCAGGAAGTACTTAATTTATTAAGCTACTGCTTTTCTAAATCTCAGTGGAGATATTTACTGATAAACAGCTACCTACGCAGCATGTTCATGTCGTTCCTAAATGAGCTTTTATCTCTCTCCCCTCACCACAAATCAGATTCTTCTGAGGAGTTCCCAGTACATTATCCTTTCCTCTGTGTAATTACCTTAAAAGCTCCAGCTGTTTTTACTCTCAGAAGGTTTACTCCCTGATATACAGCTGCCTACCCCCTTCGTAAGTGCAGGTACTAAATGAGCTTTTTTCTTTTTTTTTTTTTTCTTAAATTGTTATTATCTAACTGACGTACAGAGAGGTTACAGTATCATACGTTGGTCATTGGATACATTTCTTGTACTGTTTGTTGCCTTGTCCCTCATGGCCTCCTCCCTCCCCCCTTTCCCTACCCCCCCCAGGTGTTCAGTTCACTTACACCAAACAGTTTTGCAAGTATTGCTTTTGTAGTTATTTCTCTTTTTTTACCCTGTGTCTCTCGAATTTGGTATTCCCTTTGAATTTCCTACTTCCAATACCAGTAAACACGGTTTCCAATATACTCAGATAAGATTACAGAGATAGTGTAGGTACAAACATAGGAAGGTGATACAAAACATCATCAATAATAGAAACTACACATACACCTAGGACGTTGAAAGTAGTTACAACTGTGATATATCACTTGTTTCCATAACATGGAGTTCATTTCACTTAGCATCCTCTTATTTTTTTCTAAGTGTATAGCTATTGGGCCTTTTGATGCTCTGCTCTGGCTTGCCTAAACCTGTACTAATTATTCCCATTAAGGGAGGCCATAGAGTCCATGTTTCTTTGAGTCTGGCTCACTTCACTTAGTATAACTTTTTCCAAGTCCTTCCATTTCCTTACAAATGGAACAATATCATTCTTTCTGATAGAGTCATAATATTCCATTGTGTAAATGTACCACATTTTCCTGATCCATTCCTCTATGGAGGGGCATCTGGGTTGGTTCCAGCTTCTCGCTATGACAAATTGTGCTGCGATGAACATTGTTGTGCTGGTGGCATTACTGTGATTTTGTTTGTGGGCTTTTGGGTAGATACCCAACAGTGGGGCTGCTGGGTCATAGGGGAGTTCTATATTGAGGCTTCTGAGGAATGTCCATACTGCTTTCCAGAGTGGCTGAACCAGTTTACATTCCCACCAACAATGAAGTAGGGTTCCCTTTTGGCCACATCCCCTCCAACAATTGTTATTATTAGTTTTCTTGATATATGACATTCTTGCTGGGGTGAGATGGAATCTCAAGGTTGTTTTCATTTGCATTTCCTTTATGGCCAGTGATGTAGAGCATTTTTTCATATGTCTATTGGCCATTCTCATTTCCTCATCAGAGAAGTTTCTTTGCAAGTCTTTAGCCCACTTGATGAGGGGGCTATTGGTTCTTTGCAGTTTTGTTTTGGAAGAAGGTAATTATAAAGCTATAGTAATAAAAACAGCTAGGTATTGGCACCGGAACAGGCCTGAAGACCAATGGAACAGAATTGAAGACCCAGAATTAAACCCACAGAACTATGCCTACTTAATCTTTGATAAAGGAGCTATAACAATAGTATGGAAGAAAGATAGACTCCTTAACAAGTGGTGCTGGCAAAACTGGCTCAACACATGCAACAAACTAAAACTAGATCCTTATATATCACCCTGCACCAAAATCAATTCCAAATGGATTAAAGACCTTGAAATCAAAACAGGCAGCCTGAAGACACTAAAGGAAGGAGTAGGAGAAACACTTGGGCTCCTTGGCACAGGACAGAACTTCCTTAACAAAGTCCCTGAAAGGCTACAAATCAAAGAAAGTTTGGACAAATGGGACTGCATCAAACTCCAGAGCTTCTGCACGGCAAAGGACATAGCTCTCAAGATAAACAGAAAGGCCACAGACTGGGAGAAGATCTTTACCGGACATTCAACAGACAAAGGCCTCATCTCTAAAATATATGCAGAGCTTTTTTCTCTGTTCCCTCACCACAATCCAGATTCTTTTGGGGAGTTACCAGTACAGTAACCATACCAGGAAGTACTTAATTTATTAAGCTACTGCTTTTCTTAATCTCAGTGGAGATATTTACTGATAAACAGCTACCTACGCAGCATGTTCATGTCGTTCCTAAATGAGCTTTTATCTCTCTCCCCTCACCACAAATCAGATTCTTCTGAGGAGTTCCCAGTACATTATCCTTTCCCCTGTGTAATTACCTTAACAAGATCCAGCTGTTTTTATTCTCAGAAGGTTTACTCCCTGATATACAGCTGCCTACCCCCTTGGTAAGTGCAGGTCTTAAATGAGCTTTTTTCTCTGTTCCCTCACCACAATCCAGATTGTTTTGGGGAGTTACCACTACAGTAACCATACCAGGAAGTACTTAATTTATTAAGCTACTGCTTTTCTTAATCTCAGTGGAGATATTTACTGATAAACAGCTACCTACGCAGCATGTTCATGTCGTTCCTAAATGAGCGTTTATCTCTCTCCCCTCACCACAAATCAGATTCTTCTCAGGAGTTCCCAGTACATTATCCTTTCCCCTGTGGAATTACCTTAACAATCTCCAGCTGTTTTTATTCTCAGAAGGTTTACTCCCTGATATACAGCTGCCTAGCCCCTTCATAATTGCAGGTCCTAAATGAGCTTTTTTCTCTGCTCCCTCACCAAAATCCAGATTCTTTTGGGGAGTTACCAGTACAGTAACCATACCAGGAAGTACTTAATTTATGAAGCTACTGCTTTTCTTAATCTCAGTGGAGATATTTACTGATAAACAGCTACCTTCGGCAGTGGTAAACCGCTACTTACACAGCATGTTGACGTCGTTCATAAATGAGTTTTTATCTCTCTCCCCTCACCACAAATTAGATTCCTCTGAGGAGTTCCCAGTACATTATCCTTTCCCCTGTGTAATTACCTTAACAAGCTCCAGCTGTTTTTATTTTCAGAAGGGATACTCCCTGATATACAGCTGCCTACCCCCTTCCTATGTGCAGGTCATAAATGAGCTTTTTTCTCTGTTCCCTCACCACAATCCAGATGCTTTTGGGGAGTTACCAGTACAGTAACCATACCAGGAAGTACTTAATTTATTAAGCTACTGCTTTTCTTAATCTCCGTGGAGATATTTACTGATAAACAGCTACCTACGCAGCATGTTCATGTCGTTCCTAAATGAGCTTTTATCTCTCTCCCCTCACCACAAATCAGATTCTTCTGAGGAGTTCCCAGTATATTATCCTTTCCCCTGTGTAATTAACTTAACAAGCTCCAGCTGTTTTTATTCTCAGAAGGGATACTCCCTGATATACAGCTGCCTACCCCCTTCGTAAGAGCATGTCCTGAATGAGCTTTTTTCTCTGTTCCCTCACCACAATCCAGATTCTTTTAGAGAGTTACCAGTACAGTAACCATACCAGGAAGTACTTAATTTATTAAGCTACTTCTTTTCTTAATCTCAGTGGAGATATTTACTGATAAAAAGCTACGTACGCAGCATGTTCACGTCGTTCCTAAATGAGCTTTTATCTCTCTCCCCTCACCACAATTCAGATTCTTCTCAGGAGTTCCCAGTACATTATCCTTTCCCCTGTGTAATTACCTTAAGAAGCTCCAGCTGTTTTTTTCTCAGAAGGTCACTCCCTGATATACAGCTGCCTACCACCTTCGTGACTGCAGGTCCTAAATGAGCTTTTTTCTCTGTTCCCTCACCACAATAAAGATTCTTTTGGGCAGTTACCAGTACAGTATCCATATCAGGAAGTACTTAATTTATTAAGCTACTGCTTTTCTTAATCTCAGTGGAGATATTTACTGATAAACAGCTACCTACGCAGCATGTTCATGTCGTTCCTAAATGAGCTTTTATCTCTCTCCCCTCACCACAAATCAGATTCTTCTGAGGAGTTCCCAGTACATTATCCTTTCCCCTGTGTAATTACCTTAACAAGATCCAGCTGTTTTTATTCTCAGAAGGTTTACTCCCTGATATACAGCTGCCTACCCCCTTGGTAAGTGCAGGTCTTAAATGAGCTTTTTTCTCTGTTCCCTCACCACAATCCAGATTGTTTTGGGGAGTTACCACTACAGTAACCATACCAGGAAGTACTTAATTTATTAAGCTACTGCTTTTCTTAATCTCAGTGGAGATATTTACTGATAAACAGCTACCTACGCAGCATGTTCATGTCGTTCCTAAATGAGCGTTTATCTCTCTCCCCTCACCACAAATCAGATTCTTCTCAGGAGTTCCCAGTACATTATCCTTTCCCCTGTGGAATTACCTTAACAATCTCCAGCTGTTTTTATTCTCAGAAGGTTTACTCCCTGATATACAGCTGCCTAGCCCCTTCATAATTGCAGGTCCTAAATGAGCTTTTTTCTCTGCTCCCTCACCAAAATCCAGATTCTTTTGGGGAGTTACCAGTACAGTAACCATACCAGGAAGTACTTAATTTATGAAGCTACTGCTTTTCTTAATCTCAGTGGAGATATTTACTGATAAACAGCTACCTTCGGCAGTGGTAAACCGCTACCTACACAGCATGTTGACGTCGTTCATAAATGAGTTTTTATCTCTCTCCCCTCACCACAAATTAGATTCCTCTGAGGAGTTCCCAGTACATTATCCTTTCCCCTGTGTAATTACCTTAACAAGCTCCAGCTGTTTTTATTTTCAGAAGGGATACTCCCTGATATACAGCTGCCTACCCCCTTCCTATGTGCAGGTCATAAATGAGCTTTTTTCTCTGTTCCCTCACCACAATCCAGATGCTTTTGGGGAGTTACCAGTACAGTAACCATACCAGGAAGTACTTAATTTATTAAGCTACTGCTTTTCTTAATCTCCGTGGAGATATTTACTGATAAACAGCTACCTACGCAGCATGTTCATGTCGTTCCTAAATGAGCTTTTATCTCTCTCCCCTCACCACAAATCAGATTCTTCTGAGGAGTTCCCAGTATATTATCCTTTCCCCTGTGTAATTAACTTAACAAGCTCCAGCTGTTTTTATTCTCAGAAGGGATACTCCCTGATATACAGCTGCCTACCCCCTTCGTAAGAGCATGTCCTGAATGAGCTTTTTTCTCTGTTCCCTCACCACAATCCAGATTCTTTTAGAGAGTTACCAGTACAGTAACCATACCAGGAAGTACTTAATTTATTAAGCTACTTCTTTTCTTAATCTCAGTGGAGATATTTACTGATAAAAAGCTACGTACGCAGCATGTTCACGTCGTTCCTAAATGAGCTTTTATCTCTCTCCCCTCACCACAATTCAGATTCTTCTCAGGAGTTCCCAGTACATTATCCTTTCCCCTGTGTAATTACCTTAAGAAGCTCCAGCTGTTTTTTTCTCAGAAGGTCACTCCCTGATATACAGCTGCCTACCACCTTCGTGACTGCAGGTCCTAAATGAGCTTTTTTCTCTGTTCCCTCACCACAATAAAGATTCTTTTGGGCAGTTACCAGTACAGTATCCATATCAGGAAGTACTTAATTTATTAAGCTACTGCTTTTCTTAATCTCAGTGGAGATATTTACTGATAAACAGCTACCTACGCAGCATGTTCATGTCGTTCCTAAATGAGCTTTTATCTCTCTCCCCTCACGACAAATAAGATTCTTTTGAGGAGTTCCCAGTACATTATCCTTTCCCCTGTCTAATTACATTAACAAGCTCCAGCTGTTTATATTCTCAGAAGGGATACTCCCTGCTATACAGCTGCCTACCCCCTTCGTAAGTGCAGGTCCTAAATGAGCTTTTTTTTCTGTTCCCTCACCACAATCCAGATTCTTTTGGGGAGTTACCAGTACAGTAACCATACCAGGAAGTACTTAATTTATTAAGCTACTGCTTTTCTTAATCTCAGTAATGATATTTACTGATAAACAGCTACCTACGCATCATGATCATGTCTTTCCTAAATGATCATTTATCTCTCTCCCCTCACCACATATCAGATTCTTCTGAGGATTTCCCAGTACATTATCCTTTCCCCTGTGTAATTACCTTAACAAGCTCCAGCTGTTTTTATTCTCAGAAGGTTTACTCCCTGATATACAGCTGCCTACCCCCTTCGTAAGTGCAGGTCCTAAATGAGCCTTTTTCTCTGTTCCCTCACCACAATCCACATTCTTTTGGGGAGTTACCAGTACAGTAACCATACCAGGAAGTACTTAATTTATTAAGCTACTGCTTTTCTTAATCTCAGTGGAGATATTTACTGATAAACAGCTACCTATGCAGCATGTTCATGTCGTTCCTAAATGAGCTATTATCTCTCTCCCCTCACCACAAATCAGATTCTTCTGAGGCGTTCCCAGTAAATTATCCTTTCCCCTTTGTAATTACCTTAACAAGCTCCAGCTGTTTTTATTCTCAGAAGGTTTAGTCCCTGATACACAGCTGCCTACCCCCTTCGTAAGTGCAGGTCCTAAATGAGCTTTTTTCTCTGTTCCCTCACCACAATCCAGATTCTTTTGTGGAGTTACTAGTACAGTAACCATACCAGGAAGTACTTAATTTATTAAGCTACTGCCTGTCTTGATCTCAGTGGAGATATTTACTGATAAACAGCTACCTATGCAGCATTTTCATGTCGTTCCTAATTGAGCTTTTATCTCTCTCCCCTCACCACAAATCAGATTCTTCTGAGGAGTTCCCAGTACATTATCCTTTCCCCTGTGTAATTACCTTAACAAGCTCCAGCTGTTTTTATTCTCAGAAGGGATACTCCCTGATATACAGCTGCCTATCCCCTTTGTAATTGCAGGTCCTAAATGAGCTTTTTTCTCTGTTCCCTCACCAAAATCCAGATTCTTTTGGGGAGTTACCAGTACAATAACCATACCAGGAAGTACTTAATTTATTAAGCTACTGCTTTTCTTAATCTTAGTGGAGATATTTACTGATAAACAGCTACCTACGCAGCATGTTCATGTCGTTCTTAAATGAGCTTTTATCTCTCTCCCCTCAACACAATTCAGAATCTTCTCAGGATTTCCCAGTACATTATCCTTTCCCCTGTGTAATTACCTTAACAAGCTCCAGCTGTTTTTTTCTCAGAAGGTCACTCCCTGATATACAGCTGCCTACCACCTTCGTAACTGCAGGTCCTAAATGAGCTTTTTTCTCTGTTCCCTCACCACAATCCAGATTCTTTTGGGCAGTTACCAGTACAGTATCCATACCAGGAAGTACTTAATTTATTAAGCTACTGCTTTTCTTAATCTCAGTGGAGATATTTACTGATAAACAGCTACCTACGCAGCATGTTCATGTCGTTCCTAAATGAGCTTTTTCTCTCTCCCCTTACCACAAATAAGATTCTTCTGAGGAGTTCCCAGTACATTATCCTTTCCCCTGTGTAATTACCTTAACAAGCTCCAGCTGTTTTTTTTCACAGAAGGTTTACTCCCTGATATACAGCTGCCTACCCCCTTCGTAAGTGCAGGTACTAAATGAGCTTTTTTCTTTTTTTTTTTTTTCTTAAATTGTTATTATCTAACTGACGTACAGAGAGGTTACAGTATCATACGTTGGTCATTGGATACATTTCTTGTACTGTTTGTTGCCTTGTCCCTCATGGCCTCCTCCCTCCCCCCCTTTCTCTACCCTCCCAGGTGTTCAGTTCACTTACACCAAACAGTTTTGCAAGTATTGCTTTTGTAGTTATTTCTCTTTTTTTACCCTGTGTCTCTCGAATTTGGTATTCCCTTTGAATTTCCTACTTCCAATACCAGTAAACACGGTTTCCAATATACTCAGATAAGATTACAGAGATAGTGTATGTACAAACATAGGAAGGTGATACAAAACATCATCAATAATAGAAACTACACATACACCTAGGACGTTGAAAGTAGTTACAACTGTGATATATCACTTGTTTCCATAACATGGAGTTCATTTCACTTAGCATCCTCTTATTTTTTTCTAAGTGTATAGCTATTGGGCCTTTTGATGCTCTGCTCTGGCTTGCCTAAACCTGTACTAATTATTCCCAATAAGGGAGGCCATAGAGTCCATGTTTCTTTGAGTCTGGCTCACTTCACTTAGTATAACTTTTTCCAAGTCCTTCCATTTCCTTACAAATGGAACAATATCATTCTTTCTGATAGAGGCATAATATTCCATTGTGTAAATGTACCACATTTTCCTGATCCATTCCTCTATGGAGGGGCATCTGGGTTGGTTCCAGCTTCTCGCTATGACAAATTGTGCTGCGATGAACATTGTTGTGCTGGTGGCATTACTGTGATTTTGTTTGTGGGCTTTTGGGTAGATACCCAACAGTGGGGCTGCTGGGTCATAGGGGAGTTCTATATTGAGGCTTCTGAGGAATCTCCATACTGCTTGCCAGAGTGGCTGAACCAGTTTACATTCCCACCAACAATGAAGTAGGGTTCCCTTTTGGCCACATCCCCTCCAACAATTGTTATTATTAGTTTTCTTGATATATGACATTCTTGCTGGGGTGAGATGGAATCTCAAGGTTGTTTTCATTTGCATTTCCTTTATGGCCAGTGATGTAGAGCATTTTTTCATATGTCTATTGGCCATTCTCATTTCCTCATCAGAGAAGTTTCTTTGCAAGTCTTTAGCCCACTTGATGAGGGGGATATTGGTTCTTTGCAGTTTTGTTTTGGAAGAAGGTAATTATAAAGCTATAGTAATAAAAAAAGCTTGGTATTGTCACCGGAACAGGCCTGAAGACCAATGGAACAGAATTGAAGACCCAGAATTAAACCCACAGAACTATGCCTACTTAATCTTTGATAAAGGAGCTATAACAATAGTATGGAAGAAAGATAGACTCTTTAACAAGTGGTGCTGGCAAAACTGGCTCAACACATGCAACAAACTAAAACTAGATCCTTATATATCACCCTGCACCAAAATCAATTCCAAATGGATTAAAGACCTTGAAATCAAAACAGGCACCCTGAAGACACTAAAGGAAGGAGTAGGAGAAACACTTGGGCTCCTTGGCACAGGACAGAACTTCCTTAACAAAGTCCCTGAAAGGCTACAAATCAAAGAAAGTTTGGACAAATGGGACTGCATCAAACTCCAGAGCTTCTGCACCGCAAAGGACATAGCTCTCAAGATAAACAGAAAGCCCACAGACTGGGAGAAGATCTTTACCGGACATTCAACAGACAAAGGCCTCATCTCTAAAATATATGCAGAGCTATTTTCTCTGTTCCCTCACCACAATCCAGATTCTTTTGGGGAGTTACCAGTACAGTAACCATACCAGGAAGTACTTAATTTATTAAGCTACTGCTTTTCTTAATCTCAGTGGAGATATTGACAGATCAACAGCTACCTACGCAGCATGTTCATGTCGTTCCTAAATGAGCTTTTATCTCTCTCCCCTCACCACAAATCAGATTCTTCTGAGGAGTTCCCAGTACATTATCCTTTCCCCTGTGTAATTACCTTAACAAGCTCCCGCTGTTTTTATTCTCAGAAGGGATACTCCCTGATATACAGCTGCCTACCCCCTTCTTAAGTGCAGGTCCTAAATGAGCTTTTTTCTCTGTTCCCTCACCACAATCCAGATTCTTTTGGGGAGTTACCAGTACAGTAACCATACCAGGAAGTACTTAATTTATTAAGCTACTGCTTTTCTTTCTTTTTTTTTTTTTGGCCAGTCCTGGGCCTTGAACTCAGGGCCTGAGCACTGTCCCTGGCTTCTTTTTGCTCAAGGTTAGCACTCTGCCACTTGAGCCACAGTGCCCACTTCTGGCCGTTTTCTGTATATGTGGTGCTGGGGAATTGAACCCAGGGCCTCATGCATACGAGGCAAGCTCTCTTGCCACTAGGCCATATCCCCAGCCCCGCTACTGCTTTTCTTAATCTCAGTGGAGATATTGACAGATCAACAGCTACCTACGCAGCATGTTCATGTCGTTCCTAAATGAGCATTTATATCTCTCCTCTCACCGCAAATCAGATTCTTCTGAGGAGTTCCCAGTACATTATCCTTTTCCCTGTGTAATTACCGTAACAAGCTCCAGTTGTTTTTATTCTCAGAAGGGATACTCCCTGATATACAGCTGCCTACCCCCTTCGTAAGTGCAGGACCTCAATGAGCTTTTTTTTCTGTTCCCTCACCACAATCCAGATTCTTTTGGGGAGTTACCATTACAGTAACCATACCAGGAAGTACTTAATTTATTAAGCTACTGCTTTTCTTAATCTCTGTGGAGATATTTACTGATAAACAGCTACCTACGCAGCATTTTCATGTCGTTCCTAAATGAGCTTTTATCTCTCTCCCCTCACCACAAATCAGATTCTTCTGAGGAGTTCCAAGTACATTATCCTTTCCCCTGTGTAATTACCTTAACAAGCTCCAGCTGTTTTTATTCTCAGAAGGTTTACTCCCTGATATACAGCTGCCTACCCCCTTCGTAATTGCAAGCGCTAAATGAGCTTTTATCTCTCTCCCCTCACCACAAATCAGATTCTTCTGAGGAGTTCCCAGTACATTATCCTTTCCTCTGTGTAATTTCCTTAACACGCTCCAGCTGTTTTTACTCTCAGAAGGTTTACTCCCTGATATACAGCTGCCTACCCCCTTCGTAAGTGCAGGTACTAAATGAGCTTTTTTCTTTTTTTTTTTTTTCTTAAATTGTTATTATCTAACTGACGTACAGAGAGGTTACAGTATCATACGTTGGTCATTGGATACATTTCTTGTACTGTTTGTTGCCTTGTCCCTCATGGCCTCCTCCCTCCCCCCCTTTCTCTACCCTCCCAGGTGTTCAGTTCACTTACACCAAACAGTTTTGCAAGTATTGCTTTTGTAGTTATTTCTCTTTTTTTACCCTGTGTCTCTCGAATTTGGTATTCCCTTTGAATTTCCTACTTCCAATACCAGTAAACACGGTTTCCAATATACTCAGATAAGATTACAGAGATAGTGTATGTACAAACATAGGAAGGTGATACAAAACATCATCAATAATAGAAACTACACATACACCTAGGACGTTGAAAGTAGTTACAACTGTGATATATCACTTGTTTCCATAACATGGAGTTCATTTCACTTAGCATCCTCTTATTTTTTTCTAAGTGTATAGCTATTGGGCCTTTTGATGCTCTGCTCTGGCTTGCCTAAACCTGTACTAATTATTCCCAATAAGGGAGGCCATAGAGTCCATGTTTCTTTGAGTCTGGCTCACTTCACTTAGTATAACTTTTTCCAAGTCCTTCCATTTCCTTACAAATGGAACAATATCATTCTTTCTGATAGAGGCATAATATTCCATTGTGTAAATGTACCACATTTTCCTGATCCATTCCTCTATGGAGGGGCATCTGGGTTGGTTCCAGCTTCTCGCTATGACAAATTGTGCTGCGATGAACATTGTTGTGCTGGTGGCATTACTGTGATTTTGTTTGTGGGCTTTTGGGTAGATACCCAACAGTGGGGCTGCTGGGTCATAGGGGAGTTCTATATTGAGGCTTCTGAGGAATCTCCATACTGCTTGCCAGAGTGGCTGAACCAGTTTACATTCCCACCAACAATGAAGTAGGGTTCCCTTTTGGCCACATCCCCTCCAACAATTGTTATTATTAGTTTTCTTGATATATGACATTCTTGCTGGGGTGAGATGGAATCTCAAGGTTGTTTTCATTTGCATTTCCTTTATGGCCAGTGATGTAGAGCATTTTTTCATATGTCTATTGGCCATTCTCATTTCCTCATCAGAGAAGTTTCTTTGCAAGTCTTTAGCCCACTTGATGAGGGGGATATTGGTTCTTTGCAGTTTTGTTTTGGAAGAAGGTAATTATAAAGCTATAGTAATAAAAACAGCTTGGTATTGGCACCGGAACAGGCCTGAAGACCAATGGAACAGAATTGAAGACCCAGAATTAAACCCACAGAACTATGCCTACTTAATCTTTGATAAAGGAGCTATAACAATAGTATGGAAGAAAGATAGACTCTTTAACAAGTGGTGCTGGCAAAACTGGCTCAACACATGCAACAAACTAAAACTAGATCCTTATATATCACCCTGCACCAAAATCAATTCCAAATGGATTAAAGACCTTGAAATCAAAACAGGCACCCTGAAGACACTAAAGGAAGGAGTAGGAGAAACACTTGGGCTCCTTGGCACAGGACAGAACTTCCTTAACAAAGTCCCTGAAAGGCTACAAATCAAAGAAAGTTTGGACAAATGGGACTGCATCAAACTCCAGAGCTTCTGCACCGCAAAGGACATAGCTCTCAAGATAAACAGAAAGCCCACAGACTGGGAGAAGATCTTTACCGGACATTCAACAGACAAAGGCCTCATCTCTAAAATATATGCAGAGCTATTTTCTCTGTTCCCTCACCACAATCCAGATTCTTTTGGGGAGTTACCAGTACAGTAACCATACCAGGAAGTACTTAATTTATTAAGCTACTGCTTTTCTTAATCTCAGTGGAGATATTTACTGATAAACAGCTACCTACGCAGCATGTTCATGTCGTTCCTAAATGAGCTTTTATCTCTCTCCCCTCACCACAAATCAGATTCTTCTGAGGAGTTCCCAGTACATTATCCTTTCCCCTGTGTAATTACCTTAACAAGCTCCCGCTGTTTTTATTCTCAGAAGGGATACTCCCTGATATACAGCTGCCTACCCCCTTCTTAAGTGCAGGTCCTAAATGAGCTTTTTTCTCTGTTCCCTCACCACAATCCAGATTCTTTTGGGGAGTTACCAGTACAGTAACCATACCAGGAAGTACTTAATTTATTAAGCTACTGCTTTTCTTTCTTTTTTTTTTTTTGGCCAGTCCTGGGCCTTGAACTCAGGGCCTGAGCACTGTCCCTGGCTTCTTTTTGCTCAAGGTTAGCACTCTGCCACTTGAGCCACAGTGCCCACTTCTGGCCGTTTTCTGTATATGTGGTGCTGGGGAATTGAACCCAGGGCCTCATGCATACGAGGCAAGCTCTCTTGCCACTAGGCCATATCCCCAGCCCCGCTACTGCTTTTCTTAATCTCAGTGGAGATATTGACAGATCAACAGCTACCTACGCAGCATGTTCATGTCGTTCCTAAATGAGCATTTATATCTCTCCTCTCACCGCAAATCAGATTCTTCTGAGGAGTTCCCAGTACATTATCCTTTTCCCTGTGTAATTACCGTAACAAGCTCCAGTTGTTTTTATTCACAGAAGGGATACTCCCTGATATACAGCTGCCTACCCCCTTCGTAAGTGCAGGACCTCAATGAGCTTTTTTTTCTGTTCCCTCACCACAATCCAGATTCTTTTGGGGAGTTACCAGTACAGTAAACATACCAGGAAGTACTTAATTTATTAAGCAACTGCTTTTCTTATTCTCAAAGGAGTTATTTACTGATAAACAGCTACCTACACAGCATGTTCATGTCGTTCTAAATTAGCTTTTATCTCTCTCCCCTCACCACAAATCAGATTCTTCTGACTAGTGCCCAGTACATTATCCTTTCCCCTGTGTAATTACCTTAACAAGCTCCAGCTCTTTTTATTCTCAGAAGGTTTACTCCCTGATATACAGCTGCCTCCCCCCTTCGTAAGTGAAGGTACTAAATGAGCTTTTTTTCTCTGTTCCCTCACCACAATCCAGATTCTTTTGGAGAGTTACCAAGCTACTGCTGTCTTAATCTCAGTGGAGATATTTACTGATAAAAGCTACCTGCGAAGCATGTTCCTGTCGTTCCTAAATGAGCTTTTATCGCTCTCCCCTCACCACAAATCAGATTCTTCTGAGGAGTTCCCAGTACATTATCCTTTCCCCTGTGTAATTACCTTAACGAGCTCCAGCTGTTTTTATTCTCAGAAGGTTTACTCCCTGATATACAGCTGCCTACCGCCTTCGTAAGTGCAGGTCTTAAATGAGCTTTTTTCTCTCTTCCCTCACCACAATCCAGATTCTTTTGGGGAGTTAACAGTACAGTAACCATACCAGGAAGTACTTAATTTATTAAGCTACTCCTTTTCTTAATCTCACTGGAGATATTTACTGATAAACAGCTACATACGCAGCATGTTTATGTCGTTTCTAAATGAGCTTTTATCACTCTCCCCTCACCACAACTCATATTCTTCTGAGGAGTTCCCAGTACATTATCCTTTCCCCTGTGTAATTACCTTAACAAGCTCCAGCTCTTTTTACTCTCTGAAGGGATACTTCCTGATATACAGCTGCCTACCCCCTTCGTAAGGGCAGGTCCTAAATGAGCTTTTTCCTGTGTTCCCTCACCACAATCCAGATTCTTTTGGGGAGTTACCAGTACAGAAACCATACCAGGAAGTACTTAATTTATTAAGCTACTGCTTTTCTTAATCTCAGTGGAGATATTTACTGATAAACAGTTACCTATGCAGCATTTTCATGTCGTTCCTAAATGAGCTTTTATCTCTCTCCCCTCACCAAAAATCAGATTCTTCTGAGGAGTTCCCAGTACATTATCCTTTCCCCTGTGTAATTACGTTAATAGGCTCCAGCTGTTTTTATTCTCAGAAGGTTTACTCCCTGATATACAGCTGCCTACCCCCTTCGTAAGTGCAGGTCCTAAATGAGCTTTTTTCTCTGTTCCCTCACCACAATCCAGATTCTTTTGCGGAGTTTCCAGTACAGTAACCATACCAGGAAGTACTTAATTTATTAAGCTACTGCATTTCTTAATATCAGTGGAGATATTTACTGATAAACAGCTACCTACACAGCATGTTCATGTCGTTCCTAAATTAGCTTTTATCTCTCTCCCCTCACCACAAATCAGATTCTTCTGAGGAGTTCCCAGTACATTATCCTTTCTTCTGTGTAATTACCTTAACAAGCTCCAGCTGCTTTTATTCTCAGAAGGATTACTCCCTGATATACAGCTGCCTACCACCTTCGTAAGTGCAGGTCCTAAATGAGCTTTTTTCTCTGTTCCCTCACCACAATCCAGATTCTTTTGGGGAGTTACCAAGCTACTGCTTTTCTTAATCTCAGTGGGGATATTTACTGATAAACAGCTACCTACGCAGCATGTTCATGTCGTTCCCAAATGAGCTTTTATCTCTCTCCCCTCACCACAAATCAGATTCTTCTGAGGAGTTCCCAGTGCATTATCCTTTCCCCTGTGTAATTACCTTAACAAGCTCCAGCTGTTTTTATTCTCAGAAGGTTTACTCCCTGATATACAGCTGCCTACCCCCTTCCTAAGTGCAGGTCCTTAATGAGCTTTTTTCTCTGTTCCCTAACCACAATCCAGATTCTTTTTGGGAGTTACCAAGCTACTGCTTTTCTTAATCTCAGTGGAGATATTTACTGATAAACAGCTACCTACGCAGCATGTTCATGTCGTTCCCAAATGAGCTTTTATCTCTCTCCCCTCACCACAAATCAGATTCTTCTGAGGAGTTCCCAGTACATTATTCTTTCCCCTGTGTAATTACCTTAACAAGCTCCAGCTGTTTTTATTCTCAGAAGGGATACTCCCTGATATACAGCTGCCTACCCCCTTCGTAAGTGCAGGTCCTAAATGAGCTTTTTTCTCTGTTCCCTCACCAGAATGCAGATTCTTTTTGGGGAGTTACCAGTACAGTAACCATACCAGGAAGTACTTAATTTATTTAGCTACTGCTTTTCTTAATCTCAGTGGAGATATTTACTGATAAACAGCTACATACGCAGCATTTTCATGTCGTTCCTAAATGAGCTTTTATCTCTCTCCCCTCACCACAAATCAGATTCTTCTGAGGAGTTCCCAGTACATTATCCTTTACCCTGTGTAATTACCTTAACAAGCGCCAGCTGTTTTTATTCTCAGAAGGGATACTCCCTGATATACAGCTGCCTACCCGCTTCGTAAATGCAGATCCTAAATGAGCTTTTTTCTCTGTTCCCTCACCACAATCCAGATTCTTTTGGGGAGTTACCAGTACAGTAACCATACCAGGAAGGAATTAATTTATTAAGCTACTGCTTTTCTTAATCTCAGTGGAGATATTTACTGATAAACAGCTACCTACACATCATGTTCATGTCGTTCTAAATGAGCTTTTATCTCTCTCCCCTCACCACAAATCAGATTCTTCTGAGGAGTTCCCAGTACATTATCCTTTCCCCTGTGTAATTACCTTAACAAGCTCCAGCTGTTTTTATTCTCAGAAGGTTTACTCCCTGATATACAGCTGCCTACCCCCTTCGTAAGTGCAGGTCCTAAATGAGCTTTTTTCTCTGTTCCCTCACCACAATCCAGATTCTTTTGGGGAGTTACCAGTACAGTAACCATACCAGGAAGTACTTAATTTATTAAGCTACTGCTTTTCTTAATCTCAGTGGAGATATTTACTGATAAACAGCTACCTACGCAGCATGTTCATGTCGTTCAAAAATGAGCTTTTATCTCTCTCCCCTCACCAACAATCAGATTCTTCTGAGGAGTTCCCAGTACATTATACTTTCCCTTGTGTAATTACCTTAACAAGCTCCAGCTGTTTTTATTCTCAGAAGGTTTACTCCCTGTTATACTGCTGCCTAGCCTCTTCGAAAGTGCAGGGCATAAATGAGTTTTATTCTCTGTTCCCTCAACACAATCCAGATTCTTTTGGGGAGTTACCAGTACAGTAACCATACAAGGAAGTACTTAATTTATTACGCTACTGCTTTTCGTAATCTCATTGGAGATATTTACTGATAAACAGCTACCTACGCAGCATGTTCATGTCGTTCCTAAATGAGCTTTTATCTCTCTCCCCTCACCACAAATCAGATTCTTCTGAGGAGTTCCCATTACATTATCCTTTCCCCTGTGTAATTACCTTAACAAGCTCCAGATATTTTTATTCTCAGAAGGTTTACTCCCTGATATACAGCTGCCTACACACTTCGTAAGTGCAGGTCCTAAATGAGCTCTTTTCTCTGTTCCCTCTCCCCAATCCAGATTCTTTTGGGGAGTTACCAGTACAGTAACCATACCAGGAAGTACTTAATTTATTAATCTACTGCTTTTCTTAATCTCAGTGGAGATATTTGCTAATAAACAGCTACCTATGCAGCATGTTCATGTCGTTCCTAAATGAGTTTTTATCTCTCTCCCCTCACCACAAATCAGATTCTTCTGAGGCGTTCCCAGTACATTATCCTTTCCCCTGTGTAATTACCTTAACAAGCTCCAGCTCTTTTTATTCTCAGAAGGTTTACTCCCTGATATACTGAAGCCTAACCCCTTCGAAATTGCAGGTCCAAAATGAGCTTTTTTCTCTGTTCCCTCACCACAATCCAGATTCTTTTGGGGAGTTACCAGTACAGTAACCATACCAGGAAGGAATTAATTTATTAAGCTACTGCTTTTCGTAATCTCAGTGGAGATATTTACTGATAAACAGCTACCTACGCAGCATGTTCATGTCGTTCCTAAATGACATTTTATCTCTCTCCCCTCACCACAAATCAGATTCTTCTGTGGAGTTCCCAGTACATTATCCTTTCCCCTGTGTAATTACCTTAACAAGCCCCAGCTGTTTTTTTTCTCAGAAGGTTTACACCCTGATATACAGCTGCCTAACCCCTTCGTAAGTGCAGGTCCTAAATGTGCTTTATTCTCTATTCCCTCACCACAATCCAGATTCTTTTGGGGAGTTACCAGTACAGTAACCATACCAGGAAGGAATTAATTTATTAAGCTACTGCTTTTCTTAATCTCAGTGGAGATATTTACTGATAAACACCTACCTACGCAGCATGTTCATGTCGTTCCTAAATGAGCTTTTATCTCTCTCCCCTCACCACAAATCAGATTCTTCTGAGGTGTTCCCAGTACATTATCCTTTCCCTTGTGTAATTACCTTCACAAGCTCCAGTTGTTTTTATTCTCAAAAGGTTTACTCCCTGTTATACAGCTGCCTACCCCCTTCGTAAGTGCAGGTCCTAAATGAGCTTTTTTCTCTGTTCCCTCACCACAATCCAGATTCTTTTGGGGAGTTACCAGTACAATAACCATACCAGGAAGTACTTAATTTATTAAGGTACTGCTTTTCTTAATCTCAATGGAGATATTTACTGATGAACAGCTACCTACGCAGCATTTTCATGTCGTTCCTAAATGAGCTTTTATCTCTCTCCCCTCACCACAAATCAGATTCTTCTGAGGAGTTCCCAGTACATTATAATTCCCCCTGTTTAATTACCTTAACAAGCTCCAGCTGTTTTTATTCTAAGAAGGTTTACTCCCTGATATACAGCTGCCTACCCTCTTCGAAAGTGCAGGTCCTAAATGAGCTTTTTTCTCTGTTCCCTCACCACAATCCAGATTCTTTTGAGGAGTTACCAGTACATTAACCATACAAGGAAGTACTTAATTTATTAAGCTACTGCTTTTCTTAATCTCAGTGGAGATATTTACTGATAAACAGCTACCTACGAAGCATGTTCATGTCGTTCCTAAATGAGCGTTTATCTCTCTCCCTTCACCACAAATCAGATTCTTCTGAGGAGTTCCCAGTACATTATCCTTTCCCCTGTGTAATTACCTTAACAAGCTCCAGCTGTTTTTATTCTCAGAAGCTTTACTCCATGATATGCAGCTGCCTACCCCCTTCGTAAGTGCAAGTCCTAAATGACCTTTTTTCTCTGTTCCCTCACCACAATCCAGATTCTTTTGGGGAGTTACCAGTACAGTAACCATACCAGGAAGTACTTAATTTATTAAGCTACTGCTTTTCTTAATCTCAGTGGAGATATTTACTGATAAACAGCTACCTACGCACCATGTTCATGTCGTTCCTAAATGAGCTTTTATCTCTCTCCCCTCACTACAAATCAGATTCTTCTGAGGCGTTCCCAGTACATTATCCTTTCCCTTGTGTAATTACCTTAACAAGCTCCAGCTGTTTTTATTCTCAAAAGTTTTACTCCCTGTTATACAGCTGCCTACCCCCTTCGTAAGTGCAGGTCCTAAATGAGCTTTTTTCTCTGTTCCCTCACCACAATCCAGATTCTTTTGGGGAGTTACCAGTACAGTAACCATACCAGGAAGTACTTAATTTATTAAGCTACTGCTTTTCTTAATCTCAATGGAGATATTTACTGATAAACAGCTACCTACGCAGCATGTTCATGTCGTTCAAAAATGAGCTTTTATCTCTCTCCCCTCACCACAAATCAGATTCTTCTGAGGAGTTCCCAGTACATTATCCTTTCCCCTGTGTAATTACCTTAACAAGCTCCAGCTATTTTTATTCTCAGAAGGTTTACTCCCTGATATACAGCTGCCTACCCCCTTCGTAAGTGCAGGTCCTAAATGAGTTTTTTCTCTGTTCCCTCACCACAATCCAGATTCTTTTGGGGAGTTACCAGTACAGAAACCATACCAGGAAGTACTTAATTTATTAAGCTACTGCTTTTCTTAATCTCAGTGGAGATATTTACTGATAAACAGCTACCTATGCAGCATGTTTATGTCGTTCCTAAATGAGCATTTATACCTCTCCCCTCACCGCAAAGCAGATTCTTCTGAGGAATTCCCAGTACATTATCCTTTTCCCTGTGTAATTACCGTAACAAGCTCCAGTTGTTTTTATTCTCAGAAGGGATACTCCCTGATATACAGCTGCCTACCCCCTTCGTAAGTGCAGGTCCTCAATGAGCTTTTTTTTCTGTTCCCTCACCACAATCCAGATTCTTTTGGGGAGTTCCCAGTACAGTAACCATACCAGGAAGTACTTAATTTATTAAGCTACAGCTTTTCTTAATCTCAGTGGAGATATTTACTGATAAACACCTACCTACGCAGCATGTTCATGTCGTTCCTAAATGAGCTTTTATCTCTCTCCCCTCACCAACAATCAGATTCTTCTGAGGAGTTCCCAGTACATTATACTTTCCCTTGTGTAATTACCTTAACAAGCTCCAGCTGTTTTTATTCTCAGAAGGTTTACTCCCTGTTATACTGCTGCCTAGCCTCTTCGAAAGTGCAGGTCCTAAATGAGCTTTATTCTCTGTTCCCTCACCACAATCCAGATTCTTTTGGGGAGTTACCAGTACAGTAACCATACCAGGAAGGAATTAATTTATTAAGCTACTGCTTTTCGTAATCTCAGTGGAGATATTTACTGATAAACAGCTACCTACGCAGCATGTTCATGTCGTTCCTAAATGACATTTTATCTCTCTCCCCTCACCACAAATCAGATTCTTCTGTGGAGTTCCCAGTACATTATCCTTTCCCCTGTGTAATTACCTTAACAAGCTCCAGCTGTTTTTTTTCTCAGAAGGTTTACACCCTGATATACAGCTGCCTAACCCCTTCGTAAGTGCTGGTCCTAAATGTGCTTTATTCTCTGTTCCCTCACCACAATCCAGATTCTTTTGGGGATTTACCAGTACAGTAACCATACCAGGAAGTACTTAATTTATTAAGCTACTGCTTTTCTTAATCTCAGTGGAGATATTTACTGATAAACACCTACCTACGCAGCATGTTCATGTCGTTCCTAAATGAGCTTTTATCTCTCTCCCCTCACCACAAATCAGATTCTTCTGAGGTGTTCCCAGTACATTATCCTTTCCCTTGTGTAATTACCTTCACAAGCTCCAGTTGTTTTTATTCTCAAAAGGTTTACTCCCTGTTATACAGCTGCCTACCCCCTTCGTAAGTGCAGGTCCTAAATGAGCTTTTTTCTCTGTTCCCTCACCACAATCCAGATTCTTTTGGGGAGTTACCAGTACAGTAACCATACCAGGAAGTACTTAATTTATTAAGGTACTGCTTTTCTTAATCTCAATGGAGATATTTACTGATGAACAGCTACCTACGCAGCATTTTCATGTCATTCATAAATGAGCTTTTATCTCTCTCCCCTCACCACAAATCAGATTCTTCTGAGGAGTTCCCAGTACATTATAATTCCCCCTGTTTAATTACCTTAACAAGCTCCAGCTGTTTTTATTCTAAGAAGGTTTACTCCCTGATATACAGCTGCCTACCCTCTTCGAAAGTGCAGGTCCTAAATGAGCTTTTTTCTCTGTTCCCTCACCACAATCCAGATTCTTTTGAGGAGTTACCAGTACAGTAACCATACAAGGAAGTACTTAATTTATTAAGCTACTGCTTTTCTTAATCTCAGTGGAGATATTTACTGATAAACAGCTACCTACGAAGCATGTTCATGTCGTTCCTAAATGAGCGTTTATCTCTCTCCCTTCACCACAAATCAGATTCTTCTGAGGAGTTCCCAGTACATTATCCTTTCCCCTGTGTAATTACCTTAACAAGCTCCAGCTGTTTTTATTCTCAGAAGGTTTACTCCCTGATATACAGCTGCCTACCCCCTTCGTAAGTGCAGGTCCTAAATGAGCTTTTTTCTCTGTTCCCTCACCACAATCCAGATTCTTTTGGGGAGTTACCAGTACAGAAACCGTACCAGGAAGTACTTAATTTATTAAGCTACTGCTTTTCTTAATATCAGTGGAGATATTTACTGATAAACAGCTACCTACGCAGCATGTTCATGTCGTCCCTAAATGAGCTTTTATCTCTCTCCCCTCACCACAAATCAGATTCTTCTGAGGAGTTCCCAGTACATTATCCTTTCCCCTGTGTAATTACCTTAACAAGCTCCAGCTGTTTTTATTCTCAGAAGCTTTACTCCATGATATGCAGCTGCCTACCACCTTCGTAAGTGCAAGTCCTAAATGACCTTTTTTCTCTGTTCCCTCACCACAATCCAGATTCTTTTGGGGAGTTACCAGTACAGTAACCATACCAGGAAGTACTTAATTTATTAAGCTACTGCTTTTCTTAATCTCAGTGGAGATATTTACTGATAAACAGCTACCTACGCACCATGTTCATGTCGTTCCTAAATGAGCTTTTATCTCTCTCCCCTCACTACAAATCAGATTCTTCTGAGGCGTTCCCAGTACATTATCCTTTCCCTTGTGTAATTACCTTAACAAGCTCCAGCTGTTTTTATTCTCAAAAGTTTTACTCCCTGTTATACAGCTGCCTACCCCCTTCGTAAGTGCAGGTCCTAAATGAGCTTTTTTCTCTGTTCCCTCACCACAATCCAGATTCTTTTGGGGAGTTACCAGTACAGTAACCATACCAGGAAGTACTTAATTTATTAAGCTACTGCTTTTCTTAATCTCAATGGAGATATTTACTGATAAACAGCTACCTACGCAGCATGTTCATGTCGTTCAAAAATGAGCTTTCATCTCTCTCCCCTCACCACAAATCAGATTCTTCTGAGGAGTTCCCTGTACATTATCCTTTCCCCTGTGTAATTACCTTAACAAGCTCCAGCTATTTTTATTCTCAGAAGGTTTACTCCCTGATATACAGCTGCCTACCCCCTTCGTAAGTGCAGGTCCTAAATGAGTTTTTTCTCTGTTCCCTCACCACAATCCAGATTCTTTTGGGGAGTTACCAGTACAGAAACCATACCAGGAAGTACTTAATTTATTAAGCTACTGCTTTTCTTAATCTCAGTGGAGATATTTACTGATAAACAGCTACCTATGCAGCATGTTTATGTCGTTCCTAAATGAGCATTTATACCTCTCCCCTCACCGCAAAGCAGATTCTTCTGAGGAATTCCCAGTACATTATCCTTTTCCCTGTGTAATTACCGTAACAAGCTCCAGTTGTTTTTATTCTCAGAAGGGATACTCCCTGATATACAGCTGCCTACCCCCTTCGTAAGTGCAGGTCCTCAATGAGCTTTTTTTTCTGTTCCCTCACCACAATCCAGATTCTTTTGGGGAGTTCCCAGTACAGTAACCATACCAGGAAGTACTTAATTTATTAAGCTACTGCTTTTCTTAATCTCAGTGGAGATATTTACTGATAAACACCTACCTACGCAGCATGTTCATGTCGTTCCTAAATGAGCTTTTATCTCTCTCCCCTCACCAACAATCAGATTCTTCTGAGGAGTTCCCAGTACATTATACTTTCCCTTGTGTAATTACCTTAACAAGCTCCAGCTGTTTTTATTCTCAGAAGGTTTACTCCCTGTTATACTGCTGCCTAGCCTCTTCGAAAGTGCAGGTCCTAAATGAGCTTTATTCTCTGTTCCCTCACCACAATCCAGATTCTTTTGGGGAGTTACCAGTACAGTAACCATACCAGGAAGGAATTAATTTATTAAGCTACTGCTTTTCGTAATCTCAGTGGAGATATTTACTGATAAACAGCTACCTACGCAGCATGTTCATGTCGTTCCTAAATGACATTTTATCTCTCTCCCCTCACCACAAATCAGATTCTTCTGTGGAGTTCCCAGTACATTATCCTTTCCCCTGTGTAATTACCTTAACAAGCTCCAGCTGTTTTTTTTCTCAGAAGGTTTACACCCTGATATACAGCTGCCTAACCCCTTCGTAAGTGCTGGTCCTAAATGTGCTTTATTCTCTGTTCCCTCACCACAATCCAGATTCTTTTGGGGATTTACCAGTACAGTAACCATACCAGGAAGTACTTAATTTATTAAGCTACTGCTTTTCTTAATCTCAGTGGAGATATTTACTGATAAACACCTACCTACGCAGCATGTTCATGTCGTTCCTAAATGAGCTTTTATCTCTCTCCCCTCACCACAAATCAGATTCTTCTGAGGTGTTCCCAGTACATTATCCTTTCCCTTGTGTAATTACCTTCACAAGCTCCAGTTGTTTTTATTCTCAAAAGGTTTACTCCCTGTTATACAGCTGCCTACCCCCTTCGTAAGTGCAGGTCCTAAATGAGCTTTTTTCTCTGTTCCCTCACCACAATCCAGATTCTTTTGGGGAGTTACCAGTACAGTAACCATACCAGGAAGTACTTAATTTATTAAGGTACTGCTTTTCTTAATCTCAATGGAGATATTTACTGATGAACAGCTACCTACGCAGCATTTTCATGTCATTCATAAATGAGCTTTTATCTCTCTCCCCTCACCACAAATCAGATTCTTCTGAGGAGTTCCCAGTACATTATAATTCCCCCTGTTTAATTACCTTAACAAGCTCCAGCTGTTTTTATTCTAAGAAGGTTTACTCCCTGATATACAGCTGCCTACCCTCTTCGAAAGTGCAGGTCCTAAATGAGCTTTTTTCTCTGTTCCCTCACCACAATCCAGATTCTTTTGAGGAGTTACCAGTACAGTAACCATACAAGGAAGTACTTAATTTATTAAGCTACTGCTTTTCTTAATCTCAGTGGAGATATTTACTGATAAACAGCTACCTACGAAGCATGTTCATGTCGTTCCTAAATGAGCGTTTATCTCTCTCCCTTCACCACAAATCAGATTCTTCTGAGGAGTTCCCAGTACATTATCCTTTCCACTGTGTAATTACCTTAACAAGCTCCAGCTGTTTTTATTCTCAGAAGGTTTACTCCCTGATATACAGCTGCCTACCCCCTTCGTAAGTGCAGGTCCTAAATGAGCTTTTTTCTCTGTTCCCTCACCACAATCCAGATTCTTTTGGGGAGTTACCAGTACAGAAACCGTACCAGGAAGTACTTAATTTATTAAGCTACTGCTTTTCTTAATATCAGTGGAGATATTTACTGATAAACAGCTACCTACGCAGCATGTTCATGTCGTCCCTAAATGAGCTTTTATCTCTCTCCCCTCACCACAAATCAGATTCTTCTGAGGAGTTCCCAGTACATTATCCTTTCCCCTGTGTAATTACCTTAACAAGCTCCAGCTGTTTTTATTCTCAGAAGCTTTACTCCATGATATGCAGCTGCCTACCACCTTCGTAAGTGCAAGTCCTAAATGACCTTTTTTCTCTGTTCCCTCACCACAATCCAGATTCTTTTGGGGAGTTACCAGTACAGTAACCATACCAGGAAGTACTTAATTTATTAAGCTACTGCTTTTCTTAATCTCAGTGGAGATATTTACTGATAAACAGCTACCTACGCACCATGTTCATGTCGTTCCTAAATGAGCTTTTATCTCTCTCCCCTCACTACAAATCAGATTCTTCTGAGGCGTTCCCAGTACATTATCCTTTCCCTTGTGTAATTACCTTAACAAGCTCCAGCTGTTTTTATTCTCAAAAGTTTTACTCCCTGTTATACAGCTGCCTACCCCCTTCGTAAGTGCAGGTCCTAAATGAGCTTTTTTCTCTGTTCCCTCACCACAATCCAGATTCTTTTGGGGAGTTACCAGTACAGTAACCATACCAGGAAGTACTTAATTTATTAAGCTACTGCTTTTCTTAATCTCAATGGAGATATTTACTGATAAACAGCTACCTACGCAGCATGTTCATGTCGTTCAAAAATGAGCTTTTATCTCTCTCCCCTCACCACAAATCAGATTCTTCTGAGGAGTTCCCAGTACATTATCCTTTCCCCTGTGTAATTACCTTAACAAGCTCCAGCTATTTTTATTCTCAGAAGGTTTACTCCCTGATATACAGCTGCCTACCCCCTTCGTAAGTGCAGGTCCTAAATGAGTTTTTTCTCTGTTCCCTCACCACAATCCAGATTCTTTTGGGGAGTTACCAGTACAGAAACCATACCAGGAAGTACTTAATTTATTAAGCTACTGCTTTTCTTAATCTCAGTGGAGATATTTACTGATAAACAGCTACCTATGCAGCATGTTTATGTCGTTCCTAAATGAGCATTTATACCTCTCCCCTCACCGCAAAGCAGATTCTTCTGAGGAATTCCCAGTACATTATCCTTTTCCCTGTGTAATTACCGTAACAAGCTCCAGTTGTTTTTATTCTCAGAAGGGATACTCCCTGATATACAGCTGCCTACCCCCTTCGTAAGTGCAGGTACTCAATGAGCTTTTTTTTCTGTTCCCTCACCACAATCCAGATTCTTTTGGGGAGTTCCCAGTACAGTAACCATACCAGGAAGTACTTAATTTATTAAGCTACTGCTTTTCTTAATCTCAGTGGAGATATTTACTGATAAACAGCTACCTACGCAGCATGTTCATGTCGTTCCTAAATGAGCTTTTATCTCTCTCCCCTCACCACAAATCAGATTCTTCTTAGGAGTTCCCAGTACATTATCCTTTCCCCTGTGTAATTACCTTAACAAGCTCCAGCTGTTTTAATTCTCAGAAGGTTTACTCCCTGATATACAGCTGCCTACCCCCTTCATAAGTGCAGGTCCTAAATGAGCTTTTTTCTCTGTTCCCTCACCACAATCCAGATTCTTTTGGGGAGTTACCAGTACAGTAACCATACCAGGAAGTACTTAATTTATTATGCTACTACTTTTCTAAATCTCAGTGGAGATATTTACTGATAAACAGCTACCTATGCAGTATTTTCATGTCGTTCCTAAATGAGCTTTTATCTCTCTCCCCTCACCACAAATCACATTCTTCTGAGGATTTCCCAGTACATTATCCTTTCCCCTGTGTAATTACCTTAACAAGCTCCAGCTGTTTTTATTCTCAGAAGGTTTACTCCCTGATATACTGGGACTACCCCCTTCGTAATTGCAAGTCCTAAATGAGCTTTTTCTCTGTTCCCTAAAAACAATCCAGATTCTTTTGGGGAGTTACAAGTACAGTAACCATACCAGGAAGTACTTAATTTATTAAGCTACTGCTTTTCTTAATCTCAGTGGAGATATTTACTGATAAACAGCTACCTACGCAGCATGTTCATGTCGTTCCTAAATGAGCTTTTATCTCTCTCCCCTCACCACAAATCAGATTCTTCTGAGGAGTTCCCAGTACATTATCCTTTCCCCTGTGTAATTGCCTTAACAAGCTCCAGCTGTTTTTATTCTCAGAAGGGATACTCCCTGATATACAGCTGCCTACCCCCTTCGTAAATGCATGTCCTAAATGAGCTTTTTTCTCTGTTCCCTCACCACAATCCAGATTCTTTTGGGGAGTTACCAGTACAGTAACCATACCAGGAAGTACTTAATTTATTAAGCTACTGCTTTTCTTAATCTCAGTGGAGATATTTACTGATAAAAGCTACCTACGCAGCATGTTCATGTCGTTCCTAAATGAGCTTTTATCTCTCTCCCCTCACCACAATTCAGCTTCTTCTCAGAAGTTCCCAGTACATTATCCTTTCCCCTGTGTAATTACCTTAACAAGCTCCAGCTCTTTTTTTCTCAGAAGGTCACTCCCTGATATATAGCTGCCTACCCTCTTCGTAAATGCATGCCCTAAATGAGCTTTTTTCTCTGTTCCCTCACCACAATCCAGATTCTTTTGGGGAGTTACCAGTACAGTAACCATACCAGGAAGTACTTAACTTATTAAGCTACTGCTTTTCTTAATCTCAGTGGAGACATTTACTGATAAACAGCTACCTATGCAGCATTTTCATGTCGTTCCTAAATGAGCTTTTATCTCTCTCCCCTCACCACAAATCAGATTCTTCTGAGGAGTTCCCAGTACATTATCCTTTCCCCTGTGTAATTACCTTAACAAGCTAAAGCTGTTTTTATTCTCAGAAGGTTTACTCCCTGATATACAGCTGCCTACCCCATTCGTAATTGCAAGTCCTAAATGAGCTTTTTTCTCTGTTACCTCACCACAATCCAGATTCTTTTGGGGAGTTACCAGTACAGTAACTATACCAGGAAGTACTTAATTTATTAAGGTACTGATTTTCTTAATCTCAGTGAAGATATTTACTGATAAACAGCTACCTATGCTGCATGTTCATGTAGTTCCTAAATGAGTTTTTATCTCTCTCCCCTCACCACAAATCAGATTCTTCTGAGGAATTCCCAGTACATTATCCTTTCCCCTGTGTAATTACCTTAACAAGCTCCAGCGGTTTTTATTCTCAGAAAGGATACTCCCTGATATACAGCTGCCTACCCCCTTCTTAAGTGCAGGTCCTAAATGAGCTTTTTTCTCTGTTCCCTCACCACAATCCAGATTCTTTTGGGGAGTTACCAGTACAGTAACCATACCATGAAGTACTTAATTTATTAAGCTACTGCTTTTCCTAATCTCACTGTAGATATTTACTGATAAACAGCTACATATGCAGCATTTTCATGTCGTTCCTAAATGAGCTTTTATCTCTCACCCCTCACCACAAATCAGGTTCTGCTGAGGAGTTCCCAGTACAATATCCTTTCCCCTGTGTAATTCCCTTAACAAGCACCAGCGGTTTTTAGTCTCAGAAGGTTTACTCCCTAATATACAGCTGCCTACCCCCTTCGTAAGTGCAGGTCATAAATGAGCTTTTTTCTCTGTTCCCTCACCACAATCCAGATTCTTTGGGGAGTTGCCAGTACAGTAACCATGCCAGGAAGTACTTAATTTATTAAGCTACTGCTTTTCTTAATCTCACTGTAGATATTTACTGATAAACAGCTATCTATGCAGCATTTTCATGTAGTTCTAAATGAGCTTTTATCTCTCTCCCCTCACCACAAATCAGATTCTTCTGAGGAGTTCCCAGTACATTATCCTTTCCCCTGTGTAATTACTTTAACAAGCTCCAGCTGTTTTTATTCTCAGAAGGTTTACTCCCTGATATACAGCTGCCTACCACCTTCGTAAGTGCATGTCCTCAATGAGCTTTTTTCTCTGTTCCCTCACCACAATCCAGATTCTTTTGGGGAGTTACCAGTACAGTAACCATACCAGGAAGTACTTAATTTATTAATCTACTGCTTTTCTTAATCTCAGTGGAGATATTTACTGATAAACAGCTACCTACGCAGCATTTTCATGTCGTTCCTAAATGAGCTTATATCTCTCTCCCCTCACCACAAATCAGATTCTTCTGAGGAGATCCAAGTACATTATCCTTTCCCCTGTGTAATTACCTTAACAAGCTCCAGCTGTTTTTATTCTCAGAAGGTTGACTCCCTGATATACAGCTGTCTACCCTCTTCGTAAGTGCAGGTCCTAAATGAGCTTTTTTCTCTGTTCCCTCACCACAATCCAGATTCTTTTGGGTAGTTACCAGTACAGTAACCATACCAGGAAGTACTTAATTTATTAAGCTACTGCTTTTCTTAATCTCAGTGGAGATATTTACTGATAAACAGCTACCTACGCAGCATGTTCATGTCGTTCCTAAATGAGCTTTTATCTCTCTCCCCTCACCACAAATCAGATTCTTCTGAGGAGTTCCCAGTACATTATCCTTTCCCCTGTGTAATTACCTTAACAAGCTCCCGCTGTTTTTATTCTCAGAAGTGATACTCCCTGATATACAGCTGCCTACCCCCTTCTTAAGTGCAGGTCCTAAATGAGCTTGTTTCTCTGTTCCCTCACCACAATCCAGATTCTTTTGGGGAGTTACCAGTACAGTAACCATACCAGGAAGTACTTAATTTATTAAGCTACTGCTTTTCTTTCTTTTTTTTTTTTTTGGCCTGTCCTGGGCCTTGAACTCAGGGCCTGAGCACTGTCCCTGGCTTCTTTTTGCTCAAGGTTAGCACTCTGCCACTTGAGCCACAGCGCCCACTTCTGGCCGTTTTCTGTATATGTGGTGCTGGGGAATTGAACCGAGGGCCTCATGCATACGAGGCAAGCTCTCTTGCCACTAGGCCATATCCCCAGCCCCGCTACTGCTTTTCTTAATCTCAGTGGAGATATTGACAGATCAACAGCTACCTACGCAGCATGTTCATGTCGTTCCTAAATGAGCATTTATATCTCTCCCCTCACCGCAAATCAGATTCTTCTGAGGAGTTCCCAGTACATTATCCTTTTCCCTGTGTAATTACCGTAACAAGCTCCAGTTGTTTTTATTCTCAGAAGGGATACTCCCTGATATACAGCTGCCTACCCCCTTCGTAAGTGCAGGTCCTCAATGAGCTTTTTTTTCTGTTCCCTCACCACAATGCAGATTCTTTTGGGGAGTTACCAGTACAGTAACCATACCAGGAAGTACTTAATTTATTAAGCTACTGCTTTTCTTATTCTCAATGGAGTTATTTACTGATAAACAGCTACCTACACAGCATGTTCATGTCGTTCTAAATTAGCTTTTATCTCAACCCTCACCACAAATCAGATTCTTCTCAGGAGTTCCCAGTACATTATCCTTTCCTCTGTGTAATTACCTTAACAAGCTCCAGCTCTTTTTATTCTCAGAAGGTTTACTCCCATATACAGCTGCCTCCCCCCTTCGTAAGTGAAGGTACTAAATGAGCTTTTTTTCTCTGTTCCCTCACCACAATCCAGATACTTTTGGGGAGTTACCAAGCTACTGCTTTCTTAATCTCAGTGGAGATATTTACTGATAAAAGCTACCTGCGAAGCATGTTCCTGTCGTTCCTAAATGAGCTTTTATCTCTCTCCCCTCACCACAAATCAGATTCTTCTGAGGAATTCCCAGTACATTATCCTTTCCCCTGTGTAATTACCTTAACAAGCTCCAGCTCTTTTTACTCTCTGAAGGGATACTTCCTGATATACAGCTGCCAACCCCCTTCGTAAGGGCAGGTCCTAAATGAGCTTTTTCCTCTGTTCCCTCACCACAATCCAGATTCTTTTGGGGAGTTACCAGTACAGAAACCATACCAGGAAGTACTTAATTTATTAAGCTACTGCTTTTCTTAATCTCAGTGGAGATATTTACTGATAAACAGCTACCTACGCAGCATGTTCATGTCGTTACTAAATGAGCTTTTATCCTTCTCCCCTCACCACAAATCAGATTCTTCTGAGGAGTTCCCATTACATTATCCTTTCCCCTGTGTAATTACCTTAACAAGGTTCAGCTGTTTTTATTCTCAGAAGGTATACTCCCTGATATACAGCTGCCTACAACCTTCGTAAGTGCAGGTCCTAAATGAGCTTTTTTCTCTGTTCCCTCACCACAATCCAGATTCTTTTGGGGAGTTCCCAGTACAGTAACCATACCAGGAAGTACTTAATTTATTAAGCTACTGCTTTTCTTAATCACAGTGGAGATATTTACTGATAAACAGCCACCTATGCAGCATTTTCATGTCGTTCCTAAATGAGCTTTTATCTCTCTCCCCTCACCATATATCAGATTCCTCTGAGGAGTTCCCAGTACACTATCCTTTCCCCTGTGTAATTTCCTAAAGAAGCTACAGCTGTTTTTATTCTCAGAAGGTTTACTCCCTGATATACAGCTGCCTAACCCCTTGGTAAGTGCAGGTACTAAATGAGCTTTTTTCTCTGTTCCCTCACCACAATCCAGATTCTTTTGGGGAGTTACCAGTACAGTAACCATACCAGGAAGTACTTAATTTATTAAGCTACTCCTTTCTTAATCTCAGTGGAGATATTTACTGATAAACAGTTACCTATGCAGCATTTTCATGTCGTTCCTAAATGAGCTTTTATCTCTCTCCCCTCAACAAAAATCAGATTCTTCTGAGGAGTTCCCAGTACATTATCCTTTCCCCTGTGTAATTACCTTATTAGGCTCCAGCTGTTTTTATTCTCAGAAGGTTTACTCCCTGATATACAGCTGCCTAACCCCTTCGCAAGTGCAGGTCCTAAATGAGCTTTTTTCTCTGTTCCCTCACCACAATCCAGATAATTTTGCGGAGTTTCCAGTACAGTAACCATACCAGGAAGTACTTAATTTATTAAGCTACTGCATTTCTTAATCTCAGTGGAGATATTTACTGATAAACAGCTACCTAAACAGCATGTTCATGTCGTTCCTAAATGAGCTTTTATCTCTCTCCCCTCACCACAAATCAGATTCTTCTGAGGAGTTCCCAGTACTTTATCCTTTCCTCTGTGTAATTACCTTAACAAGCTCCAGCTGCTGTTATTCTCAGAAGGTTTACTCCCTGATATACAGCTGCCTACCACCTTCGTAAGTGCAGGTCCTAAATGAGCTTTTTTCTCTGTTCCCTCACCACAATCCAGATTCTTTTGGGGAGTTACCAAGCTACTGCTTTTCTTAATCTCAGTGGAGATATTTACTGATAAACAGCCACCTACGCAGCATGTTCATGTCGTTCCCAAATGAGCTTTTATCTCTCTCCCCTCACCACAAATCAGATTCTTCTGAGGAGTTCCCAGTACATTATCCTATCCCCTGTGTAATTACCTTAACAAGCTCGAGCTGTTTTTATTCTCAGAAGGTTTACTCCCTGATATACAGCTGCCTACCCCCTTCCTAAGTGCAGGTCCTTAATGAGCTTTTTTCTCTGTTCCCTCACCACAATCCAGATTCTTTTGGGGAGTTACCAAGCTACTGCTTTTCTTAATCTCAGTGGAGATATTTACTGATCAACAGCTACCTACGCAGCATGTTCATATCGTTCCCAAATGAGCTTTTATCTCTCTCCCCTCACCATAAATCAGATTCTTCTGAGGAGTTCCCAGTACATTATCCTTTCCCCTGTGTAATTACCTTAACAAGCTCCAGCTGTTTTTATTCTCAGAAGGGATACTCCCTGATATACAGCTGCCTACCCCGTTCGTAAGTGCAGGTCCTAAATGAGCTTTTTTCTCTGTTCCCTCACCCCAATCCAGATTCATTTGGGGAGTTACCAGTACAGTAACCATACCAGGAAGTACTTAATTTATTAAGCTACTGCTTTTCTTAATCTCAGTGGAGATATTTACTGATAAACAGCTACCTACGCAGCATGTTCATGTCGTTCCTAAATGAGTTTTTATCTCTCACCCCTCACCACAAATCAGATTCTTCTGAGGAGTTCCCAGTACATTATCCTTTCCCCTGTGTAATTACCTTAACAAGCTCCAGCTGTTTTTATTCTCAGAAGGTTTACTCCCTGATATACAGCTGCCTACCCCCTTCGTAAGTGCAGGTCCTAAATGAGCTTTTTTGTCTGTTCCCTCACCAAAATCCAGATTCTTTTTGGGAGTTACCAGTACAGTAACCATACCAGGAAGTACTTAATTTATTAAGCTACTGCGTTTCTTAATCTCAGTGGAGATATTTACTGATAAAGAGCTACCTACGCAGCATGTTCACGTCGTTCCTAAATTAGCTTTTATCTCTCTCCCCTCACCACAAATCAGATTCTTCTGGGGAGTTCCCAGTACATTATCATTTCCCCTGTGTAATTAACTTAAAAAGCTCCAGCTGTTTTTATTCTCAGAAGGTTTACTCCCTGATATACAGATGCCTACCCCCTTCGTAAGTGCAAGTCCTAAATGAGCTTTTTTCTCTGTACCCTCACCACAATCCAGATTCTTTTGGGGAGTTACCAGTACAGTAACCATACCAGGAAGTACTTAATTTATTAAGCTACTGCTTTTCTTAATCTCAGTGGAGATATTTGCTGATAAACAGCTACCTATGCAGCATGTTCATGTCGTTCCTAAATGAGCTTTTATCTCTCTCCCCTCACCACAAATCAGATTCTTCTGAGGCGTTCCCAGTACATTATCCTTTCCCCTGTGTAATTACCTTAACAAGCTCCCGCTGTTTTTATTCTCAGAAGGTTTACTCCCTGATATACAGCAGACTAACCCCTTCGAAATTGCAGGTCCAAAATGAGCTTTTATCTCTGTTCCCTCACCACAATCCAGATTCTTTTGGGGAGTTACCAGTACAGTAACCATACCAGGAAGGAATTAATTTATTAAGATACTGCTTTTCGTAATCTCAGTGGAGATATTTACTGATAAACAGCTACCTACGCAGCATGTTCATGTCGTTCCTAAATGAGATTTTATCTCTCTCCCCTCACCACAAATCAGATTCTTCTGAGGAATTCCCAGTACATTATCCTTTCCCTTGTGTAATTACCTTAACAAGCTCCAGCTGTTTTTATTCTCAAAAGGTTTACTCCCTGTTATACAGCTGCCTACCCCCTTCGTAAGTGCAGGTCCTAAATGAGCTTTTTTCTCTGTTCCCTCACCACAATCCAGATTCTTTTGGAGAGTTACCAGTACAGTAACCATACCAGGAAGTACTTAATTTATTAAGCTACTGCTTTTCTTAATCTCAATGGAGATATTTACTGATGAACAGCTACCTACGCAGCATGTTCATGTCGTTCAAAAATGAGCTTTTACCTCTCTCCCCTCACCACAAATCAGATTCTTCTGAGGAGTTCCCAGTACATTATAATTCCCCCTGTTTAATTACCTTAACAAGCTCCAGCTGTTTTTATTCTCAGAAGGTTTACTCCCTGATATACAGCTGCCTAGCCTCTTCGAAAGTGCAGGTCCTAAATGAGCTTTTTTCTCTGTTCCCTCACCACAATCCAGATTCTTTTGGGGAGTTACCAGTACAGTAACCATACCAGGAAGTAATTAATTTATTAAGCTACTGCTTTTCTT
>NW_025957258.1:0-38979 GCF_023159225.1 Perognathus longimembris pacificus | reverse complement strand
AACAGCTGGAGCTTTTTAAGTTAATTACACAGGGGAAAGGATAATGTACTGAGAACTCCTCAGAAGAATCTGATTTGTAGTGAGGGGAGAGAGATAATAGCTCATTTAGGAACGACATGAAATGCTGCGTAGGTAGCTGTTTATCAGTAATATCTCCACTGAGATTAAGAAAAGCAGTAGCTTAATAAATTAAGTAATTCCTGGTATGGTTACTGTACTGGTAACTCCCCCAAAGAATCTGGATTGTGGTGAGGGAACAGAGAAAAAAGCTCATTTAGGACCTGCACTTACGAAGGGGGTAGGCAGCTGTATATCACGGAGTAAACCTTCTGAGAATAAAAACAGCTGGAGCTGGTTAAGGTAATTACACAGGGGAAAGGATAATGTACTGGGACATCCTCTGAAGAATCTGATTTGTGGTGAGGGGAGAGTGATAAAAGCTCATTTAGGAACGACATGAACATGCTGCGTAGGTAGCTGTTTATCAGTAAATATCTCCACTGAGATTAAGAATAGCAGTAGCTTAATAAATTAAGTACTTCCTGGTATGGTTACTGTACTGGTAACTCCCCAAAAGAATCTGGATTGTGGTGAGGGAACAGAGAAAAAAGCTCATTTAGGACCTGCACTTACGAAAGGGGTAGGCAGCTGTATATCAGGGAGTAAACCTTCTGAGAATAAAAACTGCTGCAGCTGTTAAGGTAATTACACAGCGGAAAGGATAATGTACTGGGAACTCCTGAGAAGAATCTGATTTGTGGTGAGGGGAGAGAGATAAAAGCTCATTTAGGAACGACAGGAATATGCTGTGTAGGTAGCTGTTTATCTGTAAATATCTCCCTGAGAATAAGAAAAGCAGTAGCTTAATAAATGAAGTACTTCCTGGTATGGATACTGTACTGGTAACTCCCCAAAAGAATCGGATTGTGGTGAGGGAACAGAGAAAAAAGCTCAGTTAGGAACGACATGACATGCTGCGTAGGTAGCTGTTTATCAGTAAATATCTCCACTGAGATTAAGAAAAGAAGTAGCTTAATAAATTAAGTACTTCCTGGTATGGTTACTGTACTGGTAACTCCCCAAAAGAATCTGGATTGTGTGAGGGAACAGAGAAAAAAGCTCATTTAGGACCTGCACTTACGAAGGGGGTAGGCAGCTGTATATAGGGAGTAAACCTTCTGAGATAAAAACAGCTGGAGCTTGTTAAGGTAATTACACAGGGGAAAGGATAATGTACTGGGAACTCCTCAGAAGAATCTGATTTGTGGTGAGGGGAGAGAGATAAAAGCTCATTTAAGAACGTCATGGACATGCTGCGTAGGTAGCTGTTTATCAGTAAATATCTCCACTGAGATTAAGAAAAGCAGTAGCTTAATAAATTAAGTACTTCCTGGTATCGTTACTGAACTGGTAACTCCCCAAAAGAATCTGGATTGTGGTGAGGGAACAGAGAAAAAAGCTCATTTAGGACCTGCACTTACGAAGGGGGTAGGCAGCTGTATACTAGGGAGTAAACCTTCTGAGAATAAAAACAGCTGGAGCTTATTAAGGTAATTACACAGGGGAAAGGATAATTTACTGGGAACTCCTCAGAAGAATCTGATTTGTGGTGAGGGGAGAGAGATAAAAGCTCATTTAGGAACGACATGAACATGCTGCGTAGGTAGCTGTTTATCAGTAAATATCTCCACTGAGATTAAGAAAAGAAGTAGCTTAATAAATTAAGTACTTCCTGGTATGGTTACTGTACTGGTAACTCCCCAAAAGAATCTGGATTGTGTGAGGGAACAGAGAAAAAAGCTCATTTAGGACCTGCACTTACGAAGGGGGTAGGCAGCTGTATATAGGGAGTAAACCTTCTGAGAATAAAAACAGCTGGAGCTTGTTAAGGTAATTACACAGGGGAAAGGATAATGTACTGGGAACTCCTCAGAAGAATCTGATTTGTGGTGAGGGGAGAGAGATAAAAGCTCATTTAAGAACGTCATGGACATGCTGCGTAGGTAGCTGTTTATCAGTAAATATCTCCACTGAGATTAAGAAAAGCAGTAGCTTAATAAATTAAGTACTTCCTGGTATCGTTACTGAACTGGTAACTCCCCAAAAGAATCTGGATTGTGGTGAGGGAACAGAGAAAAAAGCTCATTTAGGACCTGCACTTACGAAGGGGGTAGGCAGCTGTATACTAGGAGTAAACCTTCTGAGAATAAAAACAGCTGGAGCTTATTAAGGTAATTACACAGGGGAAAGGATAATTTACTGGGAACTCCTCAGAAGAATCTGATTTGTGGTGAGGGGAGAGAGATAAAAGCTCATTTAGGAACGACATGAACATGCTGCGTAGGTAGCTGTTTATCAGTAAATATCTCCACTGAGATTAAGAAAAGCAGTAGCTTAATAAATTAAGTACTTCCTGGTATGGTTATTGTACTGGTAACTCCCCTAAAGAATCTGGATTGTGGTGAGGGAACAGAGAATAAAGCTCGTTTAGGACCTGCACTTACGAAGGGGGTAGGCAGCTGTATATCAGGGAGTAAACCTTCTGAGAATAAAAACAGCTGGAGCTTGTTAAGGTAATTACAGAGGGGAAAGGATAATGTACTGGGAACTCCTCAGAAGAATCTGATTTGTGGTGAGGGGAGAGAGATAAAAGCTCATTTAGGAACGACATGAAAATGCTGCGTAGGTAGCTGTTTATCAGTAAATATCTCCACTGAGATTAAGAAGAGCAGTAGCTTAATAAATTAAGTACTTCCTGGTATGGTTACTGTACTGGTAACTCCCCAAAAGAATCTGGATTGTGGTGAGGGAACAGAGAAAAAAGCTCATTTAGGACCTGCACTTACGAAGGGGGTAGGCAGCTGTATATCAGGGAGTAAAACTTCTGAGAATAAAAACAGCTGGAGCTTGTTAAGGTAATTACACAGGGGAAAGGATAATGTACTGGGAACTCCTCAGAAGAATCTGATTTGAGATGAGGGGAGAGAGATAAAAGCTCATTTAAGAACGACATGAACATGCTGCGTAGGTAGCTGTTTATCAGTAAATATCTCCACTGAGATTAAGAAAAGCAGTAGCTTAATAAATTAAGTACTTCCTGGTATGGTTACTGTACTGGTAACTCCCCAAAAGAATCTGGATTGTGGTGAGGGAACAGAGAAAAAAGCTCATTTAGGACCTGCACTTACGAAGGTACACAGTTGTATATCAGGGAGTAAACCTTCTGAGAATAAAAACAGCTGGAGCGTATAAAGGTAATTACACAGTGGAAAGGATAATGTACTGTGAATTCCTCAGAAGAATCTGATTTGTCGTGAGGGAGAGAGATAAAAGCTCATTTAGGAACGACATGAACATGCTGCGTAGGTAGCTGTTTATCAGTAAATATCTAGACTGAGATTAAAAACAGTAGCTTATTAAATTAAGTACTTCCTGGTATGGTTACTGTACTGGTACCTCCCCAAAAGAATCTGGATTGTGGTGAGGGAACAGAGAAAAAAGCTCATTTAGGACCTGTACTTACGAAGGGGGTAGGCAGCTGTATATCAGGGAGTAAACCTTCTGAGAATAAAAACAGCTGGAGCTTGTTAAGGTAATTACACAGGGGAAAGGATAATGTACTGGTAACTCCTCAGAAGAATCTGATTTGTGGTGAGGGGAGAGAGATAAAAGCTCATTTAAGAACGACATGAACATGCTGCATAGGTAGCTGTTATCAGTAAATATCTCCACTGAGATTAAGAAAAGCAGTAGCTTAATAAATTAAGTACTTCCTGGTATGGTTACTGTACTGGTAACTCCCCAAAAGAATCTGGATGGTGGTGAGGGAACAGAGAAAAAAGCTCATTTAGGACCTGCACTTACGAAGGGTAGGCAGCTGTATATCAGGGAGTAAACCTTCTGAGAATAAAAACAGCAGGAGCTTGTTAAGGTAATTACACAGGCAAAGGATAATGTACTGGTAACTCCTCAGAAGAATCTGATTTGTGGTGAGGGGAGAGAGATAAAAAGCTCATTTAGGAACGACATGAACATGCTGCGTAGGTAGCTGTTTATCAGTAAATATCTCCACTGAGATTAAGAAAAGCAGTAGCTTAATAAATTAAGTACTTCCTGGTATGGTTACTGTACTGGTAACTCCCCAAAAGAATCTGGATTGTGGTGAGGGAACAGAGAAAAAAGCTCATTTAGGACCTGCACTTACGAAGGGTAGGCAGCTGTATATCACGGAGTAAACCTTCTGAGAATAAAAACAGCTGGAGCTGGTTAAGGTAATTACACAGGGGAAAGGATAATGTACTGGGACATCCTCTGAAGAATCTGATTTGTGGTGAGGGGAGAGTGATAAAAGCTCATTTAGGAACGACATGAACATGCTGCGTAGGTAGCTGTTTATCAGTAAATATCTCCACTGAGATTAAGAATAGCAGTAGCTTAATAAATTAAGTACTTCCTGGTATGGTTACTGTACTGGTAACTCCCCAAAAGAATCTGGATTGTGGTGAGGGAACAGAGAAAAAAGCTCATTTAGGACCTGCACTTACGAAAGGGGTAGGCAGCTGTATATCAGGGAGTAAACCTTCTGAGAATAAAAACTGCTGCAGCTTGTTAAGGTAATTACACAGCGGAAAGGATAATGTACTGGGAACTCCTGAGAAGAATCTGATTTGTGGTGAGGGGAGAGAGATAAAAGCTCATTTAGGAACGACAGGAATATGCTGTGTAGGTAGCTGTTTATCTGTAAATATCTCCCTGAGAATAAGAAAAGCAGTAGCTTAATAAATGAAGTACTTCCTGGTATGGATACTGTACTGGTAACTCCCCAAAAGAATCTGGATTGTGGTGAGGGAACAGAGAAAAAAGCTCAGTTAGGAACGACATGAACATGCTGCGTAGGTAGCTGTTTATCAGTAAATATCTCCACTGAGATTAAGAAAAGAAGTAGCTTAATAAATTAAGTACTTCCTGGTATGGTTACTGTACTGGTAACTCCCCAAAAGAATCTGGATTGTGGTGAGGGAACAGAGAAAAAAGCTCATTTAGGACCTGCACTTACGAAGGGGGTAGGCAGCTGTATATAGGGAGTAAACCTTCTGAGAATAAAAACAGCTGGAGCTTGTTAAGGTAATTACACAGGGGAAAGGATAATGTACTGGGAACTCCTCAGAAGAATCTGATTTGTGGTGAGGGAGAGAGATAAAAGCTCATTTAAGAACGTCATGGACATGCTGCGTAGGTAGCTGTTTATCAGTAAATATCTCCACTGAGATTAAGAAAAGCAGTAGCTTAATAAATTAAGTACTTCCTGGTATCGTTACTGAACTGGTAACTCCCCAAAAGAATCTGGATTGTGGTGAGGGAGAGAGAAAAAGCTCATTTAGGACCTGCACTTACGAAGGGGGTAGGCAGCTGTATACTAGGGAGTAAACCTTCTGAGAATAAAAACAGCTGGAGCTTATTAAGGTAATTACACAGGGGAAAGGATAATTTACTGGGAACTCCTCAGAAGAATCTGATTTGTGGTGAGGGGAGAGAGATAAAAGCTCATTTAGGAACGACATGAACATGCTGCGTAGGTAGCTGTTTATCAGTAAATATCTCCACTGAGATTAAGAAAAGCAGTAGCTTAATAAATTAAGTACTTCCTGGTATGGTTATTGTACTGGTAACTCCCCTAAAGAATCTGGATTGTGGTGAGGGAACAGAGAATAAAGCTCGTTTAGGACCTGCACTTACGAAGGGGGTAGGCAGCTGTATATCAGGGAGTAAACCTTCTGAGAATAAAAACAGCTGGAGCTTGTTAAGGTAATTACAGAGGGGAAAGGATAATGTACTGGGAACTCCTCAGAAGAATCTGATTTGTGGTGAGGGGAGAGAGATAAAAGCTCATTTAGGAACGACATGAAAATGCTGCGTAGGTAGCTGTTTATCAGTAAATATCTCCACTGAGATGAAAAACAGTAGCTTAATAAATTAAGTACTTCCTGGTATGGTTACTGTACTGGTAACTCCCCAAAAGAATCTGGATTGTGGTGTGGGAACAGAGAAAAAGCTCATTTAGGACCTGCACTTATGAAGGGGGTAGGCAGCTGTATATCACGGAGTAAACCTTCTGAGAATAAAAACACCTGGAGCTTGTTAAGGTAATTAATTACACAGGGGAAAGGATAATATACTGGGAACTCCTCAGAAGAATCTGATTTGTGGTGAGGGGAGAGAGATAAAAGCTCAATTAGGAACGACATGAACATGCTGCATACGGAGCTGTTTATGAGTAAATATCTCCACTGAGATTAAGAAAAGCAGTAGCTTAAGAAATTAAGTACTTCCTGGTATGGTTACTGTACTGGTAACTCCCCAAAAGAATCTGGATTGTGGTGAGGGAACAGAGAAAAAGCTCATTTAGGACCTGCACTTACGAAGGGGGTAGGCAGCTGTATATCAGGGAGTAAAACTTCTGAGAATAAAAACAGCTGGAGCTTGTTAAGTACTTCACAGGGGAAAGGATAATGTACTGGGAACTCCTCAGAAGAATCTGATTTGAGATGAGGGGAGAGAGATAAAAGCTCATTTAGGAACGACATGAACATGCTGCGTAGGTAGCTGTTTATCAGTAAATATCTCCACTGAGATTAAGAAAAGCAGTAGCTTAAGAAATTAAGTACTTCCTGGTATGGTTACTGTACTGGTAACTCCCCAAAAGAATCTGGATTGTGGTGAGGGAACAGAGAAAAAGGCTCATTTAGGACCTGCACTTACGAAGGGGGTACACCGTTGTATATCAGGGAGTAAACCTTCTGAGAATAAAAACAGCTGGATCGTATAAAGGTAATTACACAGTGGAAAGGATAATGTACTGTGAATTCCTCAGAAGAATCTGATTTGTCGTGAGGGGAGAGAGATAAAAGCTCATTTAGGAACGACATGAATATGCTGCGTAGGTAGCTGTTTATCAGTAAATATCTAGACTGAGATTAAGAAAAGCAGTAGCTTATTAAATTAAGTACTTCCTGGTATGGTTACTGTACTGGTACCTCCCCAAAAGAATCTGGATTGTGGTGAGGGAACAGAGAAAAAAGCTCATTTAGGACCTGTACTTACGAAGGGGGTAGGCAGCTGTATATCAGGGAGTAAACCTTCTGAGAATAAAAACAGCTGGAGCTTGTTAAGGTAATTACACAGGGGAAAGGATAATGTACTGGGAACTCCTCAGAAGAATCTGATTTGTGGTGAGGGGAGAGAGATAAAAGCTCATTTAGGAACGACATGAACATGCTGCATAGGTAGCTGTTATCAGTAAATATCTCCACTGAGATTAAGAAAAGCAGTAGCTTAATAAATTAAGTACTTCCTGGTATGGTTACTGTACTGGTAACTCCCCAAAAGAATCTGGATGGTGGTGAGGGAACAGAGAAAAAAGCTCATTTAGGACCTGCACTTACGAAGGGGGTAGGCAGCTGTATATCAGGGAGTAAATTCTCCACTGAGAATAAAAACAGCAGGAGCTTGTTAAGGTAATTACACAGGGGAAAGGATAATGTACTGGGAACTCCTCAGAAGAATCTGATTTGTGGTGAGGGGAAAGAGATAAAAGCTCATTTAGGAACGACATGAACATGCTGCGTAGGTAGCTGTATATCAGTAAATATCTCCACTGAGATTAAGAAAAGCAGTAGCTTAATAAATTAAGTACTTCCTGGTATGGTTACTGTACTGGTAACTCCCAAAAGAATCTGGATTGTGGTGAGGGAACAGAGAAAAAAGCTCATTTAGGACCTGCACTTACGAAGGGGGTAGGCAGCTGTATATCACGGAGTAAACCTTCTGAGAATAAAAACAGCTGGAGCTGGTTAAGGTAATTACACAGGGGAAAGGATAATGTACTGGGACATCCTCAGAAGAATCTGATTTGTGGTGAGGGGAGAGTGATAAAAGCTCATTTAGGAACGACATGAACATGCTGCGTAGGTAGCTGTTTATCAGTAAATATCTCCACTGAGATTAAGAATAGCAGTAGCTTAATAAATTAAGTACTTCCTGGTATGGTTACTGTACTGGTAACTCCCAAAAGAATCTGGATTGTGGTGAGGGGAACAGAGAAAAAAGCTCATTTAGGACCTGCACTTACGAAGGTGGTAGGCAGTTGTATATCAGGGAGTAAACCTTCTGAGAATAAAAACAGCTGGAGCTTGTTAAGGTAATACACAGGGGAAAGGATAATGTACTGGGTACTCCTAAGAAGAATCTGATTTGTGATGAGGGGAGAGAGATAAAAAGCTCATTTAGGAACGACATGAACATGCTGCGTAGGTAGCTGTTTATCAGTAAATATCTCCACTGAGATTAAGAAAAGCAGTAGCTTAATAAATGAAGTACTTCCTGGTATGGATACTGTACTGGTAACTCCCCAAAAGAATCTGGATTGTGGTGAGGGAACAGAGAAAAAAGCTCATTTAGGACCTGCACTTACGAAGGGGGTAGGCAGCTGTATATAGGGAGTAAACCTTCTGAGAATAAAAACAGCTGGAGCTTGTTAAGGTAATTACACAGGGGAAAGGATAATGTACTGGGAACTCCTCAGAAGAATCTGATTTGTGGTGAGGGGAGAGAGATAAAAGCTCATTTAAGACGTCATGGACATGCTGCGTATGTAGCTGTTTATCAGTAAATATCTCCACTGAGATTAAGAAAAGCAGTAGCTTAATAAATTAAGTACTTCCTGGTATCGTTACTGAACTGGTAACTCCCCAAAAGAATCTGGATTGTGGTGAGGGAACAGAGAAAAAAGCTCATTTAGGACCTGCACTTACGAAGGGGGTAGGCAGCTGTTTACTAGGGAGTAAACCTTCTGAGAATAAAAAAGCAGTAGCTTATTAAGGTAATTACACAGGGGAAAGGATAATTTACTGGGAACTCCTCAGAAGAATCTGATTTGTGGTGAGGGGAGAGAGATAAAAGCTCATTTAGGAACGACATGAACAAGCTGCGTAGGTAGCTGTTTATCAGTAAATATCTCCACTGAGATTAAGAAAAGCAGTAGCTTAATAAATTAAGTACTTCCTGGTATGGTTATTGTACTGGTAACTCCCCTAAAGAATCTGGATTGTGGTGAGGGAACAGAGAATAAAGCTCGTTTAGGACCTGCACTTACGAAGGGGGTAGGCAGCTGTATATCAGTAAACCTTCTGAGAATAAAAACAGCTGGAGCTTGTTAAGGAAATTACAGAGGGGAAAGGATAATGTACTGGGAACTCCTCAGAAGAATCTGATTTGTGGTGAGGGGAGAGAGATAAAAGCTCATTTAGGAACGACATGAAAATGCTGCGTAGGTAGCTGTTTATCAGTAAATATCTCCACTGAGATGAAGAAACAGTAGCTTAATAAATTAAGTACTTCCTGGTATGGTTACTGTACTGGTAACTCACCAAAAGAATCTGGATTGTGGTGTGGGAACAGAGAAAAAAGCTCATTTAGGACCTGCACTTATGAAGGGTAGGCAGCTGTATATCACGGAGTAAATTCTGAGAATAAAAAAGCTGGAGCATGTTAAGGTAATTACACAGGGGAAAGGATAATGTACTGGGAACTCCTCAGAAGAATCTGATTTGTGGTGAGGGGAGAGAGATAAAAGCTCAATTAGGACCTGAACATGCTGCATACGGAGCTGTTTATGAGTAAATATCTCCACTGAGATTAAGAAAAGCAGTAGCTTAATAAATTAAGTACTTCCTGGTATGGATACTGTACTGGTAACTCCCAAAAAGAATCTGGATTGTGGTGAGGGAACAGAGAAAAAAGCTCATTTAGGAACGACATGAGCATGCTGCGTAGGTAGCTGTTTATCAGTAAATATCTCCACTGAGATTAAGAAAAGCAGTAGCTTAATAAATTAAGTACTTCCTGGTATGGTTACTGTACTGGTATCTCCCCAAAAGAATCTGGATTGTGGTGAGGGAAGAGAGAAAAAACCTCATTTAGGACCTGCACTTACGAAGGGGTAGGCAGCTGTATATCAGGGAGTAAACCTTCTGAGAATAAAAACAGCTGGAGCTTGTTAAGGTAATTACACAGGGGAAAGGATAATGTACTGGGAACTCCTCAGAAGAATTTGAATTGTGGTGAGGGGAGAGAGATAAAATCTCATTTAGGAACGACATGAACATGCTGCGTAGGTAGCTGTTTATCAGTAAATATCTCCACTGAGATGAAGAAAAGCAGTAGCTTAATAAATTAAGTACTTCCTGGTATGGTTACAGTACTGGTAACTCCCCAAACGAATCTGGATTGTGGTGAGGGAACAGAGAAAAAAGCACATTTAGGACCTGCACTTACGAAGGGGGTAGGCAGCTGTATATCAGGGAGTATCGCTTCTGAGAATAAAAGCTGGAGCTTGTTAAGGTAATTACACAGGGGAAAGGATAATGTACTGGGAACTCCTCAGAAGAATCTGATTTGTGGTGAGGGGAGAGAGATAAAAGCTCATTTAGGAAAGACATGAACATGCTGCGTCGGTAGCTTTTATCAGTGAATATCTCCAATGAGATTAAGAAAAGCAGTAACTTAATAAATTAAGTACTTCCTGGTAAGGATACTGTACTGGTAACTCCCCAAAAGAATCTGGATTGTGGTGAGGGAACAGAGGTAAAAGCTCATTTAGGACCTGCACTTACGAAGGGGGTAGGCAGCTGTATATCACGGAGTAAACCTTCTGAGAATAAAAACAGCTGGAGCTGGTTAAGGTAATTACACAGGGGAAAGGATAATGTACTGGGAACTCCTCAGAAGAATCTGATTTGTGGTGAGGGGAGAGAGATAAAAGCTCAATTAGGAACGACATGAACATGCTGCATACGGAGCTGTTTATGAGTAAATGTCTCCACTGAGATTAAGAAAAGCAGTAGCTTAATAAATTAAGTACTTCCTGGTATGGATACTGTACTGGGAACTCCCAAAAAGAATCTGGATTGTGGTGAGGGAACAGAGAAAAAAGCTCATTTAGGAACGACATGAGCATGCTGCGTAGGTAGCTGTTTATCAGTAAATATCTCCACTGAGATTAAGAAAAGCAGTAGCTTAATAAATTAAGTACTTCCTGGTATGGTTACTGTACTGGTATCTCCCCAAAAGAATCTGGATTGTGGTGAGGGAAGAGAGAAAAAACCTCATTTAGGACCTGCACTTACGAAGGGGTTAGGCAGCTGTATATCAGGGAGTAAACCTTCTGAGAATAAAAACAGCTGGAGCTTGTTAAGGTAATTACACAGGGGAAAGGATAATGTACTGGGAACTCCTCAGAAGAATTTGAATTGTGGTGAGGGGAGAGAGATAAAATCTCATTTAGGAACGACATGAACATGCTGCGTAGGTAGCTGTTTATCAGTAAATATCTCCACTGAGATGAAGAAAAGCAGTAGCTTAATAAATTAAGTACTTCCTGGTATGGTTACAGTACTGGTAACTCCCCAAACGAATCTGGATTGTGGTGAGGGAACAGAGAAAAAAGCTCAATTAGGACCTGCACTTACGAAGGGGGTAGGCAGCTGTATATCAGGGAGTATCGCTTCTGAGAATAAAAGCTGGAGCTTGTTAAGGTAATTACACAGGGGAAAGGATAATGTACTGGGAATTCCTCAGAAGAATCTGATTTGTGGTGAGGGGAGAGAGATAAAAGCTCATTTAGGAAAGACATGAACATGCTGCGTAGGTCGCTGTTTATCAGTGAATATCTCCAATGAGATTAAGAAAAGCAGTAACTTAATAAATTAAGTACTTCCTGGGAAGGATACTGTACTGGTAACTCCCCAAAAGAATCTGGATTGTGGTGAGGGAACAGAGAAAAAAGCTCATTTAGGAACGACATGAACGTGCTGCGTAGGTAGCTGTTTATCAGTAAATATCTCCACTGAGATTAAGAAGAGCAGTAGCTTAATAAATTAAGTACTTCCTGGTATGTTTACTGTACTGGTAACTCCCCAAAAGAATCTGGATTGTGGTGAGGGAACAGAGAAAAAAGCTCATTTAGGACCTGCACTTACGAAGGGGGTAGGCAGCTGTATATCAGGGAGTAAAACTTCTGAGAATAAAAACAGCTGGAGCTTGTTAAGGTAATTACACAGGGGAAAGGATAATGTACTGGGAACTCCTCAGAAGAATCTGATTTGAGATGAGGGGAGAGAGATAAAAGCTCATTTAGGAACGACATGAACATGCTGCGTAGGTAGCTGTTTATCAGTAAATATCTCCACTGAGATTAAGAAAAGCAGTAGCTTAATAAATTAAGTACTTCCTGGTATAGTTACTGTACTGGTAACTCCCCAAAAGAATCTGGATTGTGGTGAGGGAACAGAGAAAAAAGCTCATTTAGGACCTGCACTTACGAAGGGGGTACACCGTTGTATATCAGGGAGTAAACCTTCTGAGAATAAAAACAGCTGGAGCGTATAAAGGTAATTACACAGTGGAAAGGATAATGTACTGTGAATTCCTCAGAAGAATCTGATTTGTCGTGAGGGGAGAGAGATAAAAGCTCATTTAGGAACGACATGAACATGCTGCGTAGGTAGCTGTTTATCAGTAAATATCTAGACTGAGATTAAGAAAAGCAGTAGCTTATTAAATTAAGTACTTCCTGGTATGGTTACTGTACTGGTACCTCCCCAAAAGAATCTGGATTGTGGTGAGGGAACAGAGAAAAAAGCTCATTTAGGACCTGTACTTACGAAGGGGGTAGGCAGCTGTATATCAGGGAGTAAACCTTCTGAGAATAAAAACAGCTGGAGCTTGTTAAGGTAATTACACAGGGGAAAGGATAATGTACTGGGAACTCCTCAGAAGAATCTGATTTGTGGTGAGGGGAGAGAGATAAAAGCTCATTTAGGAACGACATGAACATGCTGCATAGGTAGCTGTTATCAGTAAATATCTCCACTGAGATTAAGAAAAGCAGTAGCTTAATAAATTAAGTACTTCCTGGTATGGTTACTGTACTGGTAACTCCCCAAAAGAATCTGGATGGTGGTGAGGGAACAGAGAAAAAAGCTCATTTAGGACCTGCACTTACGAAGGGGGTAGGCAGCTGTATATCAGGGAGTAAACCTTCTGAGAATAAAAACAGCAGGAGCTTGTTAAGGTAATTACACAGGGTAAAGGATAATGTACTGGGAACTCCTCAGAGGAATCTGATTTGTGGTGAGGGGAGAGAGATAAAAGCTCATTTAGGAACGACATGAACATGCTGCGTAGGTAGCTGTTTATCAGTAAATATCTCCACTGAGATTAAGAAAAGCAGTAGCTTAATAAATTAAGTACTTCCTGGTATGGTTACTGTACTGGTAACTCCCCAAAAGAATCTGGATTGTGGTGAGGGAACAGAGAAAAAAGCTCATTTAGGACCTGCACTTACGAAGGGGGTAGGCAGCTGTATATCACGGAGTAAACCTTCTGAGAATAAAAACAGCTGGAGCTGGTTAAGGTAATTACACAGGGGAAAGGATAATGTACTGGGACATCCTCAGAAGAATCTGATTTGTGGTGAGGGGAGAGTGATAAAAGCTCATTTAGGAACGACATGAACATGCTGCGTAGGTAGCTGTTTATCAGTAAATATCCCCACTGAGATTAAGAATAGCAGTAGCTTAATAAATTAAGTACTTCCTGGTATGGTTACTGTACTGGTAACTCCCCAAAAGAATCTGGATTGTGGTGAGGGAACAGAGAAAAAAGCTCATTTAGGACCTGCACTTACGAAAGGTGTAGGCAGCTGTATATCAGGGAGTAAACCTTCTGAGAATAAAAACTGCTGCAGCTTGTTAAGGTAATTACACAGCGGAAAGGATAATGTACTGGGAACTCCTGAGAAGAATCTGATTTGTGGTGAGGGGAGAGAGATAAAAGCTCATTTAGGAACGACAGGAATATGCTGTGTAGGTAGCTGTTTATCTGTAAATATCTCCCTGAGAATAAGAAAAGCAGTAGCTTAATAAATTAAGTACTTCCTGGTATGGATACTGTACTGGTAACTCCCCAAAAGAATCTGGATTGTGGTGAGGGAACAGAGAAGAAAGCTCATTTAGCCCCTGCACTTACGAAGGTGGTAGGCAGTTGTATATCAGGGAGTAAACCTTCTGAGATTAAAAACAGCTGGAGCTTGTTAAGGTAATTACACAGGGGAAAGGATAATGTACTGGGTACTCCTAAGAAGAATCTGATTTGTGATGAGGGGAGAGAGATAAAAAGCGCATTTAGGAACGACATGAACATGCTGCGTAGGTAGCTGTTTATCAGTAAATATCTCCACTGAGATTAAGAAAAGCAGTAGCTTAATAAATGAAGTACTTCCTGGTATGGATACTGTACTGGTAACTCCCCAAAAGAATCTGGATTGTGGTGAGGGAACAGAGAAAAAAGCTCATTTAGGACCTGCACTTACGAAGGGGGTAGGCAGCTGTATATAGGGAGTAAACCTTCTGAGAATAAAAACAGCTGGAGCTTGTTAAGGTAATTACACAGGGGAAAGGATAATGTACTGGGAACTCCTCAGAAGAATCTGATTTGTGGTGAGGGGAGAGAGATAAAAGCTCATTTAAGAACGTCATGGACATGCTGCGTAGGTAGCTGTTTATCAGTAAATATCTCCACTGAGATTAAGAAAAGCAGTAGCTTAATAAATTAAGTACTTCCTGGTATCGTTACTGAACTGGTAACTCCCCAAAAGAATCTGGATTGTGGTGAGGGAACAGAGAAAAAAGCTCATTTAGGACCTGCACTTACGAAGGGGGTAGGCAGCTGTATACTAGGGAGTAAACCTTCTGAGAATAAAAACAGCTGGAGCTTATTAAGGTAATTACACAGGGGAAAGGATAATTTACTGGGAACTCCTCAGAAGAATCTGATTTGTGGTGAGGGGAGAGAGATAAAAGCTCATTTAGGAACGACATGAACATGCTGCGTAGGTAGCTGTTTATCAGTAAATATCTCCACTGAGATTAAGAAAAGCAGTAGCTTAATAAATTAAGTACTTCCTGGTATGGTTATTGTACTGGTAACTCCCCTAAAGAATCTGGATTGTGGTGAGGGAACAGAGAATAAAGCTCGTTTAGGACCTGCACTTACGAAGGGGGTAGGCAGCTGTATATCAGGGAGTAAACCTTCTGAGAATAAAAACAGCTGGAGCTTGTTAAGGTAATTACAGAGGGGAAAGGATAATGTACTGGGAACTCCTCATAAGAATCTGATTTGTGGTGAGGGGAGAGAGATACAAGCTCAATTAGGAACGACATGAACATGCTGCATACGGAGCTGTTTATGAGTAAATATCTCCACTGAGATTAAGAAAAGCAGTAGCTTAATAAATTAAGTACTTCCTGGTATGGATACTGTACTGGTAACTCCCAAAAAGAATCTGGATTGTGGTGAGGGAACAGAGAAAAAAGCTCATTTAGGAACGACATGAGCATGCTGCGTAGGTAGCTGTTTATCAGTAAATATCTCCACTGAGATTAAGAAAAGCAGTAGCTTAATAAATTAAGTACTTCCTGGTATGGTTACTGTACTGGTATCTCCCCAAAAGAATCTGGATTGTGGTGAGGGAAGAGAGAAAAAACCTCATTTAGGACCTGCACTTACGAAGGGGTTAGGCAGCTGTATATCAGGGAGTAAACCTTCTGAGAATAAAAACAGCTGGAGCTTGTTAAGGTAATTACACAGGGGAAAGGATAATGTACTGGGAACTCCTCAGAAGAATTTGAATTGTGGTGAGGGGAGAGAGATAAAATCTCATTTAGGAACGACATGAACATGCTGCGTAGGTAGCTGTTTATCAGTAAATATCTCCACTGAGATGAAGAAAAGCAGTAGCTTAATAAATTAAGTACTTCCTGGTATGGTTACAGTACTGGTAACTCCCCAAACGAATCTGGATTGTGGTGAGGGTACAGAGAAAAAAGCTCATTTAGGACCTGCACTTACGAAGGGGGTAGGCAGCTGTATATCAGGGAGTATCGCTTCTGAGAATAAAAGCTGGAGCTTGTTAAGGTAATTACACAGGGGAAAGGATAATGTACTGGGAACTCCTCAGAAGAATCTGATTTGTGGTGAGGGGAGAGAGATAAAAGCTCATTTAGGAAAGACATGAACATGCTGCGTCGGTAGCTCTTTATCAGTGAATATCTCCAATGAGATTAAGAAAAGCAGTAACTTAATAAATTAAGTACTTCCTGGTAAGGATACTGTACTGGTAACTTCCCAAAAGAATCTGGATTGTGGTGAGGGAACAGAGGTAAAAGCTCATTTAGGAACGACATGAACGTGCTGCGTAGGTAGCTGTTTATCACTAAATATCTCCACTGAGATTAAGAAAAGCAGTAGCTTAATAAATTAAGTACTTCCTGGTATGGTTACTGTACTGGTAACTCCCCAAAAGAATCTGGATTGTGGTGAGGGAACAGAGAAAAAAGCTCATTTAGGAAATGCACTTACGAAGGGGGTAGGCAGCTGTATATCAAGGAGTAAACCGTCTGAGAATAAAAACAGCTGGAGCTTGTTAAGGTAATTACACAGGGGAAAGGATAATGTACTGGGAACTCCTCAGAAGATTCTGATTTGTGGTGAGGGGAGAGAGATAAATGCTCATTTAGGAACGACATAAACATGCTGCGTAGGTAGCTGTTTATCAGTAAATATCTCCACTGAGATTAAGAAAAGCAGTAGCTTAATAAATTAAGTACTTCCTCTTATGGTTACTATACTGGTAACTCCCCAAAACAATCTGGATTGTGGTGAGGGAACAGAGAAAAAAGCTCATTTAGGACCTGCACTTACGAAGGGGTTAGGCAGTTGTATATCAGGGAGTAAACCTTCTGAGAATAAAAACAGCTGGAGCTTGTTAAGGTAATTACACAGGGGAAAGGATAATGTACTGGGAACTCCTCAGAAGAATCTGATTTGTGGTGAGGGGAGAGAGATAAAAGCTCATTTAGGAACGACATGAACATGCTGCGTATGTAGCTGTTTATCAGTAAATATCTCCTCTGAGATTAAGAAAAGCAGTAGCTTAAAAAATTAAGTACTTCCTGGTATGGTTACTGTACTGGTAACTCCCCAAAAGAATCTGGATTGTGGTTAGGGAACAAAGAAAAAAGCTCATTTAGGACCTGCACTTACGAAAGGGGAAGGCAGCTGTATATCAGGGAGTAAACCTTCTGAAAATAAAAACAGCTGGAGCTTGTTAAGGTAATTACACAGGGGAAAGGATAATGTACTGGGAACTCCTCAGAAGAATCTGATTTGTGGTGAGGGGAGTGAGATAAAAGCTCAATTAGGAACGACATGAACATGCTGCGTAGGTAGCTGTTTATCAGTAAATATCTCCACTGAGATTTAGAAAAGCAGTAGCTTAATAAATTAAGTACTTCCTTGTATGGATACTGTACTGGTAACTCCCCAAAAGAATCTGGATTGTGGTGAGGGAACAGAGAAAAAAGCTCATTTAGGAACGACTTGAATATGCTGTGTAGGTAGCTGTTTATCAGTAAATATCTCCACTGAGATTAATAAAACCAGTAGCTTAATAAATTAAGTACTTCCTGTTATGGTTACTGTACTGGTAACTCCAAAAAAGAATCTGGATTGTGGTGAGGGAACAGATAATAAAGCTCATTTAGGACCTGCACTTACGAAGGGGGTAGGCAGCTGTATATCAGGGAGTAAAACTTCTGATAATAAAAACAGCTGGAGCTTGTTAAGGTAATTACACAGGGGAAAGGATAATGTACTGGGATCTCCTCAGAAGAATCTGATTTGTGGTGAGGGCAGAGCGATAAAAGCTCATTTAGGAACGACATGAACATGCTGCATACGTAGCTGTTTCTCAGTAAATATCTCCACTGAGATTAAGAAAAGCAATAGCGGAATAAATTAAGTACTTCCTGGTATGGATACTGTACTGGTAACACCCCAAAAGAATCTGGATTGTGGTGAGGGAACAGAGAAAAAAGCTCATTTAGAACCTGCACTTACGAAGGGGGTAGGCAGCTGTATATCAGTAAATATCTCCACTGAGATTAATAAAAGCAGTAGCTTAATAAATTAAGTACTTCCTGTTATGGTTACTGTACTGGTAACTCCAAAAATGAATCTGGATTGTGGTGAGGGAACAGATAATAAAGCTCATTTAGGACCTGCACTTACGAAGGGGGTAGGCAGCTGTATATCAGGGAGTAAAACATCTGATAATAAAAACAGCTGGAGCTTGTTAAGGTAATTACACAGGGGAAAGGATAATGTACTGGGATCTCCTCAGAAGAATCTGATTTGTGGTGAGGGGAGAGAGATAAAAGCTCATTTAGGAACGACATGAACATGCTGCGTAGGTAGCTGTTTATCAGTAAATATCTCCACTGACATTAAGAAAAGCAATAGCGGAATAAATTAAGTACTTCCTGGTATGGATACTGTACTGGTAACACCCCAAAAGAATCTGGATTGTGGTGAGGGAACAGAGAAAAAAGCTCATTTAGGACCTGCACTTACGAAGGGGGTAGGCAGCTGTATATCAGGGAGTAAACCTTCTGAGAATAAAAAAGCTGGAGCTTGTTAAGATAATTACACAGGGGAAAGGATAATGTACTGGGAAGTCCTCAGAAGAATCTGATTTGTGGTGAGGGGAGAGAGATAAAAGCTCATTTAGGAACGACATGAAAATGCTGCATAAATAACTGTTTATCAGTAAATATCTCCACTGAGATTAAGAAAAGCAGTAGCTTAATAAATTAAGTACTTCCTAGTATGGTTACTGTAGAGGTAACTCCTCAAAAGAATCTGGATTGTGGTGAGGGAACAGAGAAAAAAGCTCATTTAGGACATGCACTTACGAAGGGGGTAGGCAGCTGTATATCATGGAGTAAACCTTCTGAGAATAAAAACAGCTGGAGCTTGTTAAGGTAGTTACACAGGGGAAAGGATAATGTACTGGGAAATCCTCAGAAGAGTCTGATTTGTGATGAGGGGAGAGAGATAAAAGCTCATTTAGGTACGACATGAACATGCTGCGTAGGTACCTGTTTATCATTAAATATCTCCACTGAGATTAAGAAAAGGAGTAGCTTAATAAATTAAGTACTTCCTGGTTTGGTTACTGTCCTGGAAACTCCCCAAAATAATCTGGATTGTGGTGAGGGAACAGAGAAAAAAGGTCATTTAGGACCTGCACTTACGAAGGGGGTAGGCAGCTGTATATCAGGGAGTAAACCTTCTGAGAATAAAAACAGCTGAAGCTTGTTAAGGTAATTACACAGGGGAAAGGATAATGTACTGGGAACTCCTCAGAAGAATCTGATGTGTGGTGTGGGGAGAGAGATAAAAGCTCATTATGAACGACATGAACATGCTCCGTAGGTAGCTGTTTATCAGTAAATATCTCCACTTAGATTAAGAAAAGCAGTAGCTTAATAAATTAAGTAATTCCTGGTATGGTTACTGTACTGGTAACTCCCCAAGAGAATCTGGATTGTGGTGAGGGAAGAGAGAAAAAAGCTCATTTAGGACCTGCACTTACGAAGGGGGTAGGCAGCTGTATATCAGGGAGTAAACCTTCTGAGAATAAAAACAGCTGGAGCTTGTTAAGGTAATTACACAGGGGAAAGGATAATGTACTGGGAACTCCTCAGAAGAATCTGATTTGTGGTGAGGGAAGAGAGATAAAAGCTCATTTAGGAACGACATGAAAAAGCTGCATAGGAAGCTGTTTATCATTAAATATCTCCACTGAGATTAAGAAAAGCAGTAGCTTAATAAATTAAGTACTTCCTGGTATGGTTACTGTACTGGTAACTCCCCAAGAGAATCTGGATTGTGGTGAGGGAAGAGAGAAAAAAGCTCATTTAGGACCTGCACTTACGAAGGGAGTAGGCAGCAGTATATCAGGGAGTAAACCTTCTGAGAATAAAAACAGCTGAAGCTTGTTAAGGTAATTACACAGGGGAAAGGATAATGTACTGGGAACTCCTCAGAAGAATCTGATTTGTGGTGAGGGGAGAGAGATAAAAGCTCATTTAGGAACGACATGAACATGCTGCGTAGGTAGCTGTTTATCAGTAAATATCTCCACTGAGATTAAGAAAAGCAGTAGCTGAAGAAATTAAGTACTTCCTGGCATGGTTACTGTACTGGTAACTCCCCAAAAGAATCTGGATTGTGGTGAGGGAACAGAGAAAAAAGCTCATTTAGGACCTGCACTTACGAAGGGGGTAGGCAGCTGTATATCAGGGAGTAAACATTCTCAGAATAAAAACAGCTGGAGCTTGTTAAGGTAATTACACAGGGGAAAGGATAATGTACTGGGAACTCCTCAGAAGAATCTGATTTGTGGTGAGGGGAGAGAGATAAAAGCTCATTTAGGAACGACATGAACATGCTGCGTAGGTAGCTGTTTATCAGTAAATATCTCCACTGAGATTAAGAAAAGCAGTAGCTTATTAAATTAAGTACTTCCTGGTATGGTTACTGTACTGGTAACTCCCGAAAAGAATCTGGATTGTGGTGAGGGAAAAGAGAAAAAAGCTCATTTAGGACCTGCACTTACGAAGGGGGTAGGCAGCTGTATATCAGGGAGTAAACCTGCTGACAATAAAAACAGCTGGAGCTTGTTAAGGTAATTACACAGGGGAAAGGATAATGTACTGGGAACTCCTCAGAAAATCTGATTTGTGGTGAGGGGAGAGAAATAAAAGCTCATTTAGGAACGAAATGAACATGCTGCGTAGGTAGCTGTTTATCAGTAAATGTCTCCACTGAGATTAATAAAAGCAGTAGCTTAATAAATTAAGTACTTCGTGGTATGGATACTGAACTAATAACTCCGCAAAAGAATCTGGATTGCGGTGAGGGAACAGAGAAAAAAGCTCATTTAGGACCTGCACTTACGAAGGGGGTAGGCAGCTGTATATCAGGGAGTAAACCTTCTGAGAATAAAAACAGCTGGAGCTTGTTAAGGTAATTACACAGGGGAAAGTATAATTTACTGGGAACTGCTCAGAAGAATCTGATTTGTGGTGAGGGGAGAGAGATAAAAGCTCATTTAGCAACGACATGAACATGCTCCGTAGGTAGCTGTTTATCAGTAAATATCTCCACTGAGCTTAAGAAAAGCAGTAGCTTAATAAATTAAGTACTTCCTGGTATGGTTACTGTACTGGTAACTCCCCAAAGAGTCTGGATTGTGGTGAGGGAACAGAGAAAAAAGCTCATTTAGGACCTGCACTTACGAAAGGGCTAGGCAGCTGTATATCAGTGAGTAAACCTTCTGAGAATAAAAACAGCTGGAGCTTGTTAAGGTAATTACACAGGGGAAAGGATAATGTACTGGGAACTCCTCAGAAGAATCTGATTTGTGGTGAGGGGAGAGAGATAAAAGCTCATTTAGGAACGACATGAATATGCTGTGTAGGTAGGTGTTTCTCTGTAAATATCTCCCTGAGAATAAGAAAAGCAGTTGCTTAATAAATTAAGTACTTCCTGGTATGGTTACTGTACTGGTAACTCCCCAAAAGAATCTGGATTGTGGTGAGGGAACAGAGAAAAAAGCTCATTTAGGACCTGCACTTACGAAGGGGGTAGGAAGCTGTATATCAGGGAGTAAAACTTCTGAGAATAAAAACAGCTGGAGCTTGTTAAGGTAATTACACAGGGGAAAGGATAATGTACTGGGAACTCCTCAGAAGAATCTGATTTGAGATGAGTGGAGAGAGATAAAAGCTCATTTAGGAACGACATGAACATGCTGCGTAGGTAGCTGTTTATCAGTAAATATCTCCACTGAGATTAAGAAATGCAGTAGCTTAATAAATTAAGTACTTCCTGGTATGGTTACTGTACTGGTAACTCCCCAAAAGAATCTGGATTGTGGTGAGGGAACAGAGAAAAAAGCTCATTTAGGACCTGCACTTACGAAGGGGGTAGGCAGCTGTATATCAGGGAGTAAACCTTCTGAGAATAAAAACAGCTGGAGCGTATAAAGGTAATTACACAGTGGAAAGGATAATGTACTGTGAATTCCTCAGAAGAATCTGATTTGTCGTGAGGGGAGAGAGATAAAAGCTCATTTAGGAACGACATGAACATGCTGCGTAGGTAGCTGTTTATCAGTAAATATCTAGACTGAGATTAAGAAAAGCAGTAGCTTATTAAATTAAGTACTTCCTGGTATGGTTCCTGTACTGGTACCTCCCCAAAAGAATCTGGATTGTGGTGAGGGAACAGAGAAAAAAGCTCATTTAGGACCTGTACTTACGAAGGGGGTAGGCAGCTGTATATCAGGGAGTAAACCTTCTGAGAATAAAAACAGCTGGAGCTTGTTAAGGTAATTACACAGGGGAAAGGATAATGTACTGGGAACTCCTCAGAAGAATCTGATTTGTGGTGAGGGGAGAGAGATAAAAGCTCATTTAGGAACGACATGAACATGCTGCATAGGTAGCTGTTTATCAGTAAATATCTCCACTGAGATTAAGAAAAGCAGTGGCTTAATAAATTAAGTACTTCCTGGTATGGTTACTGTACTGGTAACTCCCCAAAAGAATCTGGATTGTGGTGAGGGAACAGAGAAAAGAGCTTATTTAGGACCTGCACTTACGAAGGGGGTAGGCAGCTGTATATCAGGGAGTAAACCTTCTGAGAATAAAAACAGCTGGAGCTTGTTAAGGTAATTACACAGGGGAAAGGATAATGTACTGGGAACTCCTCAGAAGAATCTGATTTGTGGTGAGGGGAGAGAGATAAAAGCTCATTTAGGAACGACATGAACATGCTGCGTAGTTAGCTGTTTATCAGTAAATATCTACACTGAGATTAAGAAAAGGAGTAGCTTAATAAATTAAGTACTTCCTTGTATGGATACTGTACTGGTAACTCCCCAAAAGAATCTGGATTGTGGTGAGGGAACAGAGAAAAAAGCTCATTTAGGAACCTGCATGAAGCTGTGTAGGTAGCTGTTTATCAGTAAATATCTCCACTGAGATTAATAAAACCAGTAGCTTAATTAAGTACTTCCTGTTATGGTTACTGTACTGGTAACTCCAAAAAAGAATCTGGATTGTGGTGAGGGAACAGATAATAAAGCTCATTTAGGACCTGCACTTACGAAGGGGGTAGGCAGCTGTATATCAGGGAGTAAAACTTCTGATAATAAAAACAGCTGGAGCTTGTTAAGGTAATTACACAGGGGAAAGGATAATGTACTGGGATCTCCTCAGAAGAATCTGATTGTGGTGAGGGCAGAGAGATAAAAGCTCATTTAGGAACGACATGAACATGCTGCATACGTAGCTGTTTCTCAGTAAATATCTCCACTGAGATTAAGAAAAGCAATAGCGGAATAAATTAAGTACTTCCTGGTATGGATACTGTACTGGTAACACCCCAAAAGAATCTGGATTGTGGTGAGGCAACAGAGAAAAAAGCTCATTTAGGACCTGCACTTACGAAGGGGGTAGGCAGCTGTATATCAGTAAATATCTCCACTGAGATTAATAAAAGCAGTAGCTTAATAAATTAAGTACTTCCTGTTATGGTTACTGTACTGGTAACTCCAAAAATGAATCTGGATTGTGGTGAGGGAACAGATAATAAAGCTCATTTAGGACCTGCACTTACGAAGGGGGTAGGCAGCTGTATATCAGGGAGTAAAACATCTGATAATAAAAACAGCTGGAGCTTGTTAAGGTAATTACACAGGGGAAAGGATAATGTACTGGGATCTCCTCAGAAGAATCTGATTTGTGGTGAGGGGAGAGAGATAAAAGCTCATTTAGGAACGACATGAACATGCTGCGTAGGTAGCTGTTTATCAGTAAATATCTCCACTGACATTAAGAAAAGCAATAGCGGAATAAATTAAGTACTTCCTGGTATGGATACTGTACTGTTAACACCCCAAAAGAATCTGGATTGTGGTGAGGGAACAGAGAAAAAAGCTCATTTAGGACCTGCACTTACGAAGGGGGTAGGCAGCTGTATATCAGGGAGTAAACCTTCTGAGAATAAAAAAGCTGGAGCTTGTTAAGATAATTACACAGGGGAAAGGATAATGTACTGGGAAGTCCTCAGAAGAATCTGATTTGTGGTGAGGGGAGAGAGATAAAAGCTCATTTAGGAACGACATGAAAATGCTGCATAAATAACTGTTTATCAGTAAATATCTCCACTGAGATTAAGAAAAGCAGTAGCTTAATAAATTAAGTACTTCCTAGTATGGTTACTGTAGAGGTAACTCCTCAAAAGAATCTGGATTGTGGTGAGGGAACAGAGAAAAAAGCTCATTTAGGACATGCACTTACGAAGGGGGTAGGCAGCTGTATATCATGGAGTAAACCTTCTGAGAATAAAAACAGCTGGAGCTTGTTAAGGTAGTTACACAGGGGAAAGGATAATGTACTGGGAAATCCTCAGAAGAGTCTGATTTGTGATGAGGGGAGAGAGATAAAAGCTCATTTAGGTACGACATGAACATGCTGCGTAGGTACTGTTTATCATTAAATATCTCCCTGAGATTAAGAAAAGGAGTAGCTTAATAAATTAAGTACTTCCTGGTTTGGTTACTGTCTGGAAACTCCCCAAAATAATCTGGATTGTGGTGAGGGAACAGAGAAAAAAGGTCATTTAGGACCTGCACTTACGAAGGGGGTAGGCAGCTGTATATCAGGGAGTAAACCTTCTGAGAATAAAAACAGCTGAAGCTTGTTAAGGTAATTACACAGGGGAAAGGATAATGTACTGGGAACTCCTCAGAAGAATCTGATGTGTGGTGTGGGGAGAGAGATAAAAGCTCATTATGAACGACATGAACATGCTCGTAGGTAGCTGTTTATCAGTAAATATCTCCACTGAGATTAAGAAAAGCAGTAGCTTAATAAATTAAGTAATTCCTGGTATGGTTACTGTACTGGTAACTCCCCAAGAGAATCTGGATTGTGGTGAGGGAAGAGAGAAAAAAGCTCATTTAGGACCTGCACTTACGAAGGGGGTAGGCAGCTGTATATCAGGGAGTAAACCTTCTGAGAATAAAAACAGCTGGAGCTTGTTAAGGTAATCACACAGGGGAAAGGATAATGTACTGGGAACTCCTCAGAAGAATCTGATTTGTGGTGAGGGGAGAGAGATAAAAGCTCATTTAGGAACGACATGAAAAAGCTGCATAGGAAGCTGTTTATCATTAAATATCTCCACTGAGATTAAGAAAAGCAGTAGCTTAATAAATTAAGTACTTCCTGGTATGGTTACTGTACAGGTAACTCCCCAAGAGAATCTGGATTGTGGTGAGGGAAGAGAGAAAAAAGCTCATTTAGGACCTGCACTTACGAAGGGAGTAGGCAGCAGTATATCAGGGAGTAAACCTTCTGAGAATAAAAACAGCTGAAGCTTGTTAAGGTAATTACACAGGGGAAAGGATAATGTACTGGGAACTCCTCAGAAGAATCTGATTTGTGGTGAGGGGAGAGAGATAAAAGCTCATTTAGGAACGACATGAACATGCTGCGTAGGTAGCTGTTTATCAGTAAATATCTCCACTGAGATTAAGAAAAGCAGTAGCTGAAGAAATTAAGTACTTCCTGGTATGGTTACTGTACTGGTAACTCCCCAAAAGAATCTGGATTGTGGTGAGGGAACAGAGAAAAAAAGCTCATTTAGGACCTGCACTTACGAAGGGGGTAGGCAGCTGTATATCAGGGAGTAAACATTCTCAGAATAAAAACAGCTGGAGCTTGTTAAGGTAATTACACAGGGGAAAGGATAATGTACTGGGAACTCCTCAGAAGAATCTGATTTGTGGTGAGGGGAGAGAGATAAAAGCTCATTTAGGAACGACATGAACATGCTGCGTAGGTAGCTGTTTATCAGTAAATATCTCCACTGAGATTAAGAAAAGCAGTAGCTTATTAAATTAAGTACTTCCTGGTATGGTTACTGTACTGGTAACTCCCGAAAAGAATCTGGATTGTGGTGAGGGAAAAGAGAAAAAAGCTCATTTAGGACCTGCACTTACGAAGGGGGTAGGCAGCTGTATATCAGGGAGTAAACCTTCTGACAATAAAAACAGCTGGAGCTTGTTAAGGTAATTACACAGGGGAAAGGATAATGTACTGGGAACTCCTCAGAAAATCTGATTTGTGGTGAGGGGAGAGAAATAAAAGCTCATTTAGGAACGAAATGAACATGCTGCGTAGGTAGCTGTTTATCAGTAAATGTCTCCACTGAGATTAATAAAAGCAGTAGCTTAATAAATTAAGTACTTCGTGGTATGGATACTGAACTAATAACTCCGCAAAAGAATCTGGATTGCGGTGAGGGAACAGAGAAAAAAGCTCATTTAGGACCTGCACTTACGAAGGGGTTAGGCAGCTGTATATCAGGGAGTAAACCTTCTGAGAATAAAAACAGCTGGAGCTTGTTAAGGTAATTACACAGGGGAAAGTATAATTTACTGGGAACTCCTCAGAAGAATCTGATTTGTGGTGAGGGGAGAGAGATAAAAGCTCATTTAGGAACGACATGAATATGCTGTATAGGTAGCTGTTTCTCTGTAAATATCTCCCTGAGAATAAGAAAAGCAGTTGCTTAATAAATTAAGTACTTCCTGGTATGGTTACTGTACTGGTAACTCCCCAAAAGAATCTGGATTGTGGTGAGGGAACAGAGAAAAAAGCTCATTTAGGACCTGCACTTACGAAGGGGGTAGGCAGCTGTATATCAGGGAGTAAAACTTCTGAGAATAAAAACAGCTGGATCTTGTTAAGGTAATTACACAGGGGAAAAGATAATGTACTGGGAACTCCTCAGAAGAATCTGATTTGAGATGAGGGGAGAGAGATAAAAGCTCATTTAGGAACGACATGAACATGCTGCGTAGGTAGCTGTTTATCAGTAAATATCTCCACTGAGATTAAGAAAAGCAGTAGCTTAATAAATTAAGTACTTCCTGGTATGGTTACTGTACTGGTAACTCCCCAAAAGAATCTGGATTGTGGTGAGGGAACAGAGAAAAAAGCTCATTTAGGACCTGCACTTACGAAGGGGGTACACAGTTGTATATCAGGGAGTAAACCTTCTGAGAATAAAAACAGCTGGAGCGTATAAAGGTAATTACACAGTGGAAAGGATAATGTACTGTGAATTCCTCAGAAGAATCTGATTTGTCTTGAGGGGAGAGAGATAAAAGCTCATTTAGGAACGACATGAACATGCTGCGTAGGTAGCTGTTTATCAGTAAATATCTAGACTGAGATTAAGAAAAGCAGTAGCTTATTAAATTAAGTACTTCCTGGTATGGTTCCTGTACTGGTACTCCCCAAAAGAATCTGGATTGTGGTGAGGGAACAGAGAAAAAAGCTCATTTAGGACCTGTACTTACGAAGGGGGTAGGCAGCTGTATATCAGGGAGTAAACCTTCTGAGAATAAAAACAGCTGGAGCTTGTTAAGGTAATTACACAGGGGAAAGGATAATGTACTGGGAACTCCTCAGAAGAATCTAATTTGTGGTGAGGGGAGAGAGATAAAAGCTCATTTAGGAACGACTTGAACATGCTGCATAGGTAGCTGTTTATCAGTAAATATCTCCACTGAGATTAAGAAAAGCAGTAGCTTAATAAATTAAGTACTTCCTGGTATGGTTACTGTACTGGTAACTCTCCAAAAGAATCTGGATTGTGGTGAGGGAACAGAGAAAAAAGCTCATTTAGGACCTGCACTTACGAAGGGGGTAGGCAGTTGTATATCAGGTAGTAAACCTTCTGAGAATAAAAACAGCTGGAGCTTGTTAAGGTAATTACACAGGGGAAAGGATAATGTACTGGGAACTCCTCAGAAGAATCTGATTTGTGGTGAGGGGAGTGAGATAAAAGCTCATTTAGGAACGACATGAACATGCTGCGTAGGTATCTGTTTATCAGTAAATATCTCCACTGAGATTAAGAAAAGCAGTGCTTAATAAATTAAGTACTTCCTGGTATGGTTACTGTACTGGTAACTCCCCAAAAGAATCTGGATTGTGGTGAGGGAACAGAGAAAAAAGCTTATTTAGGACCTGCACTTACGAAGGGGGTAGGCAGCTGTATATCAGGGAGTAAACCTTCTGAGAATAAAAACAGCTGGAGCTTGTTAAGGTAATTACACAGGGGAAAGGATAAAGTACTGGCAACTCCTTAGAAGAATTTGATTAGTGGTGAGGGGAGAGAGATAAAAGCTCATTTAGGAACGACATGAACATGCTGCGTAGTTAGCTGTTTATCAGTAAATATCTACACTGAGATTAAGAAAAGGAGTAGCTTAATAAATTAAGTACTTCCTGGTATGGTTACTGTACTGGTAACTCCCCAAAAGAATCTGGATTGTGGTGAGGGAACAGAGAAAAAATCTCATTTAGGAACTTCAATTACGAATAGGGTAGGCAGCTGTATATCAGGGAGTAAACCTTCTGAGAATAAAAACAGCTGGAGCTTGTTAAGGTAATTACACAGGGGAAAGGATATTGTACTGGGAACTCCTCTGAAGAATCTGATTTGTGGCGATGGGAGAGAGATAAAAGCTCATTTAGGAACGACATGAACATGCTGCGTAGGTAGCTGTTTATCAGTAAATATCTCCACTGAGATTAAGAAAAGGAGTAGCTTAATAAATTAAGTACTTCCTGGTTTGGTTACTGTCCTGGTAACTCCCCAAAAGAATCTGGATTGTGGTGAGGGAACAGAGAAAAAAGGTCATTTAGGACCTGCACTTACGAAGGGGGTAGGCAGCTGTATATCAGGGAGTAATCCTTCTGAGAATAAAAACAGCTGAGCTTGTTAAGGTAATTACACAGGGGAAAGGATAATGTACTGGGAACTCCTCAGAAGAATCTGATTTGTGGTGAGGGGAGAGAGATAAAAGCTCATTTAGGAACGACATGAACATGCTGCGTAGGTAGCTGTTTATCAGTAAATATCTCCACTGAGATTAAGAAAAGCAGTAGCTGAAGAAATTAAGTACTTCCTGGTATGGTTACTGTACTGGTAACTCCCCAAAAGAATCTGGATTGTGGTGAGGGAACAGAGAAAAAAGCTCATTTAGGACCTGCACTTTCGAAGGGGGTAGGCAGCTGTATATCAGGGAGTAAACATTCTGAGAATAAAAACAGCTGGAGCTTGTTAAGGTAATTACACAGGGGAAAGGATAATGTACTGGGAACTCCTCAGAAGAATCTGATGTGTGGTGTGGGGAGAGAGATAAAAGCTCATTCTGAACGACATGAACATGCTCCGTAGGTAGCTGTTTATCAGTAAATATCTCCACTGAGATTAAGAAAAGCAGTAGCTTAATAAATTAAGTAATTCCTGGTATGGTTACTGTACTGGTAACTCCCCAATAGAATCTGGATTGTGGTGAGGGAAGAGAGAAAAAAGCTCATTTAGGACCTGCACTTACGAAGGGGGTAGGCAGCTGTATATCGGGGAGTAAACCTTCTGAGAATAAAAACAGCTGGAGCTTGTTAAGGTAATTACACAGGGGAAAGGATAATGTACTGGGAACTCCTCAGAAGAATCTGATTTGTGGTGAGGGAGAGAGATAAAAGCTCATTTAGGAACGACATGAAAAAGCTGCATAGGAAGCTGTTTATCAGTAAATATCTCCACTGAGATTAAGAAAAGCAGTAGCTTAATAAATTAAGTACTTCCTGGTATGGTTACTGTACTGGTAACTCCCCAAGAGAATCTGGATTGTGGTGAGGGAAGAGAGAAAAAAGCTCATTTAGGACCTGCAATTACGAAGGGGGTAGGCAGCAGTATATCAGGGAGTAAACCTTCTGAGAATAAAAACAGCTGAAGCTTGTTAAGGTAATTACACAGGGGAAAGGATAATGTACTGGGAACTCCTCAGAAGAATCTGATTTGTGGTGAGGGGAGAGAGATAAAAGCTCATTTAGGAACGACATGAACATGCTGCGTAGGTAGCTGTTTATCAGTAAATATCTCCACTGAGATTAAGAAAAGCAGTAGCTGAAGAAATTAAGTACTTCCTGGTATGGTTACTGTACTGGTAACTCCCCAAAAGAATCTGGATTGTGGTGAGGGAACAGAGAAAAAAGCTCATTTAGGACCTGCACTTTCGAAGGGGGTAGGCAGCTGTATATCAGGGAGTAAACATTCTCAGAATAAAAACAGCTGGAGCTTGTTAAGGTAATTACACAGGGGAAAGGATAATGTACTGGGAACTCCTCAGAAGAATCTGATTTGTGGTGAGGGGAGAGAGAAAAAAGCTCATTTAGGAACGACATGAACATGCTGCGTAGGTAGCTGTTTATCAGTAAATATCTCCACTGAGATTAAGAAAAGCAGTAGCTTATTAAATTAAGTACTTCCTGGTATGGTTACTGTACTGGTAACTCCCCAAAAGAATCTGGATTGTGGTGAGGGAAAGAGAAAAAAGCTCATTTAGGACCTGCACTTACGAAGGGGGTAGGCAGCTGTATATCAGGGAGTAAACCTTCTGACAATAAAAACAGCTGGAGCTTGTTAAGGTAATTACACAGGGGAAAGGATAATGTACTGGGAACTCCTCAGAAAATCTGATTTGTGGTGAGGGGAGAGAGATAAAAGCTCATTTAGGAACGAAATGAACATGCTGCGTAGGTAGCTGTTTATCAGTAAATGTCTCCACTGAGATTAATAAAAGCAGTAGCTTAATAAATTAAGTACTTCGTGGTATGGATACTGAACTGATAACTCCGCAAAAGAATCTGGATTGTGGTGAGGGAACAGAGAAAAAAGCTCATTTAGGACCTGCACTTACGAAGGGGGTAGGCAGCTGTATATCAGGGAGTAAACCTTCTGAGAATAAAAACAGCTGGAGCTTTTTAAGGTAATTACACAGGGGAAAGTATAATGTACTGGGAACTCCTCAGAAGAATCTGATTTGTGGTGAGGGGAGAGAGATAAAAGCTCATTTAGCAACGACATGAACATGCTCCGTAGGTAGCTGTTTATCAGTAAATATCTCCACTGAGCTTAAGAAAAGCAGTAGCTTAATAAATTAAGTACTTCCTGGTATGGTTACTGTACTGGTAACTCCCCAAAAGAATCTGGATTGTGGTGAGGGAACAGAGAAAAAAGCTCATTTAGGACCTGCACTTACGAAAGGGGTAGGCAGCTGTATATCAGTGAGTAAACCTTCTGAGAATAAAAACAGCTGGAGCTTATAAGGTAAATACACAGGGGAAAGGATAATGTACTGGGAACTCCTCAGAAGAATCTGATTTGTGGTGAGGGGAGAGAGATAAAAGCTCATTTAGGAACGACATGAATATGCTTTGTAGGTAGCTGTTTCTCTGTAAATATCTCCCTGAGAATAAGAAAAGCAGTTGCTTAATAAATTAAGTACTTCCTGGTATGGTTACTGTACTGGTAACTCCCCAAAAGAATCTGGATTGTGGAGAGGGAACAGAGAAAAAAGCTCATTTAGGACCTGCACTTACGAAGGGGGTAGGCAGCTGTATATCAGGGAGTAAAACTTCTGAGAATAAAAACAGCTGGAGCTTGTTAAGGTAATTACACAGGGGAAAGGATAATGTACTGGGAACTCCTCAGAAGAATCTGATTTGAGATGAGGGGAGAGAGATAAAAGCTCATTTAGGAACGACATGAACATGCTGCGTAGGTAGCTGTTTATCAGTAAATATCTCCACTGAGATTAAGAAAAGCAGTAGCTTAATAAATTAAGTACTTCCTGGTATGGTTACTGTACTGGTAACTCCCCAAAAGAATCTGGATTGTGGTGAGGGAACAGAGAAAAAAGCTCATTTAGGACCTGCACTTACGAAGGGGGTACACAGTTGTATATCAGGGAGTAAACCTTCTGAGAATAAAAACAGCTGGAGCTTATAAAGGTAATTACACAGTGGAAAGGATAATGTACTGTGAATTCCTCAGAAGAATCTGATTTGTGTGAGGGGAGAGATATAATAGCTCATTTAGGAACGACATGAACATGCTGCGTAGGTAGCTGTTTATCAGTAAATATCTAGACTGAGATTAAGAAAAGCAGTAGCTTATTAAATTAAGTACTTCCTGGTATGGTTACTGTACTGGTACTCCCCAAAAGAATCTGGATTGTGGTGAGGGAACAGAGAAAAAAGCTCATTTAGGACCTGTACTTACGAAGGGGGTAGGCAGCTGTATATCAGGGAGTAAACCTTCTGAGAATAAAAACAGCTGGAGCTTGTTAAGGTAATTACACAGGGGAAAGGATAATGTACTGGGAACTCCTCAGAAGAATCTGATTTGTGGTGAGGGGAGAGAGATAAAAGCTCATTTAGGAACGACATGAACATGCTGCATAGGTAGCTGTTTATCAGTAAATATCTCCACTGAGATTAAGAAAAGCAGTAGCTTAATAAATTAACTATTTCCTGGTATGGTTACTGTACTGGTAACTCCCCAAAAGAATCTGGATGGTGGTGAGGGAACAGAGAAAAAAAGCTCATTTAGGACCTGCACTTACGAAGGGGGTAGGCAGCTGTATATCAGGGAGTAAACCTTCTGACAATAAAAACAGCTGGAGCTTGTTAAGGTAATTACACAGGGGAAAGGATAATGTACTGGGAACTCCTCAGAAGAATCTGATTTGTGGTCAGGGGAGAGAGATAAAAGCTCATTTAGGAACGATATGAACATGCTGCGTAGGTAGCTGTTTATCAGTAAATATCTCCACTGAGAATAAGAAACGCAGTAGCTTAATAAAATAAGTACTTCCTGGTATGGTTACTGTACTGGTAACTCTCCAAAAGAATCTGGATTGTGGTGAGGGAACAGAGAAAAAAGCTCATTTAGGACCTGCACTTACGAAGGGGGTAGGCAGTTGTATATCAGGTAGTAAACCTTCTGAGAATAAAAACAGCTGGAGCTTGTTAAGGTAATTACACAGGGGAAAGGATAATGTACTGGGAACTCCTCAGAAGAATCTGATTTGTGGTGAGGGGAGAGAGATAAAAGCTCATTTAAGAACGACATGAACATGCTGCGTAGGTAGCTGTTTATCAGTAAATATCTCCACTGAGATTAAGAAAAGCAGTGGCTTAATAAATTAAGTACTTCCTGGTATGGTTACTGTACTGGTAACTCCCCAAAAGAATCTGGATTGTGGTGAGGGAACAGAGAAAAGAGCTTATTTAGGACCTGCACTTACGAAGGGGGTAGGCAGCTGTATATCAGGGAGTAAACCTTCTGAGAATAAAAACAGCTGGAGCTTGTTAAGGTAATTACACAGGGGAAAGGATAAAGTACTGGCAACTCCTTAGAAGAATCTGATTAGTGGTGAGGGGAGAGAGATAAAAGCTCATTTAGGAACGACATGAACATGCTGCGTAGTTAGCTGTTTATCAGTAAATATCTCCACTGAGATTAAGAAAAGGGTAGCTTAATAAATTAAGTACTTCCTGGTATGGTTACTGTACTGGTAACTCCCCAAAAGAATCTGGATTGTGGTGAGGGAACAGAGAAAAAAGCTCATTTAGGAACTTCACTTACGAATGGGGTAGGCAGCTGTATATCAGGGAGTAAACCTTCTGAGAATAAAAACAGCTGGAGCTTGTTAAGGTAATTACACAGGGTAAAGGATATTGTACTGGGAACTCCTCTGAAGAATCTGATTTGTGGCGATGGGAGAGAGATAAAAGCTCATTTAGGAACGACATGAACATGCTGCCTAGGTAGCTGTTTATCAGTAAATATCTCCACTGAGATTAAGAAAAGCAGTAGCTTAAAAAATTAAGTACTTCCTGGTAGGGTTACTGTACTGGTAACTCCCCCAAAAGAATCTGGATTGTGGTGAGGAAACAGAGAAAAAAGCTCATTTAGGACCTGAACTTACGAAGGGGGTAGGCAGCTGCATATCAGGGAGTAAACCTTCTGAGAATAAAAACAGCTGGAGCTTGTTAAGGTAATTAGACAGGGGAAAGGATAATATACTGGGAAATCCTCAGAAGAATCTGATTTGTGGTGAGGGGAGAGAGATAAAAGTTCATTTAGGAACGACATGAACATGCTGCGTAGGTAGCTGTTTATCAGTAAATATCTCCACTGAGATTAAGAAAAGCAGTAGCTTAATAAATTAAGTACTTCCTGGTATGGTTACTGTACTGGTAACTCCCCAAAAGAATCTGGATTGTGGTGAGGGAACAGAGAAAAAAGCTCATTTAGGACCTGCACTTAGGAAGGGGGCAGGCAGCTGTATATCAGGGAGTAAACCTTCTGAGAATAAAAACAGCTGGAGATTGTTAAGGTAATTACACAGGGGAAAGGATAATGTACTGGGAATTCCTCAGAAGAATCTGATTTGTGGTGAGGGGAGAGAGACAAAAGCTCATTTAGGAACGACATGAACATGCTGCGTAGGTAGCTGTTTATCTGTAAATATCTCCCTGAGAATAAGAAAAGCAGTAGCTTAATGAATTAAGTACTTCCTGGTATGGTTACTGTACTGGTAACTCCCCAAATGAATCTGTATTGTGGTGAGGGAACAGAGAAAAAAGCTCATTTAGGACCTGCACTTACGAAGGGAGTAGGCAGCTGTATATCAGGGAGTAAATCTTCTGAGAATAAAAACAGCTGGAGCTTGTTAAGGTAATTACACAGGGGGAAAGGATAATGTACTGGGAACTCCTCAGAAGAATCTGATTTGTGGTGAGGGGAGAGAGATAAAAGCTCATTTAGGAACGACATAAACATGCTGCGTAGGTGCTGTTTATCAGTAAATATCTCTACTGAGATTAAGAAAAGCAGTAGCTTAATAACTTAAGTACCTCTGGTATGGTTACTGTACTGGTAACTCCCCAAAAGAATCTGGATTGTGGTGAGGGAACAGAGAAAAAAGCTCATTTGGGACCTGCAATTACGAAGGGGGTAGGCAGCTGTATATCAGGGAGTAAACCTTCTGAGAATAAAAACAGCTGGAGCTTGTTAAGGTAATTACACAGGGGAAAGGAAAATGTACTGGGAACTCCTCAGAAGAATCTGATTTGTGCTGAGTGGAGAGACATAAAAGCTCATTTAGAAACGACATGAACATGCGGCGTAGGTACCTGTTTATCAGTAAATATCTCCACTGTGATTAAGAAAAGCAGTAGCTTATTAAATTAAGTAGTTCCTGGTATGGTTTCTGTACTGGTAACTCCCCAAAAGAATCTGGATTGTGGTGAGGGAACAGAGAAAAAAGCTCATTTAGGACCTGCACTTACGCATGGGGTAGGCAGCTGTATATCAGGGAGTAAACCTTCTGAGAATAAAAACAGCTGGAGCTTGTTAAGGTAATTACACAGGGGAAAGGATAATGTACTGGGAACTCCTCAGAAGAATCTGATTTGTGGTGAGGGGAGAGAGATAAAAGCTCATTTAGCAACGACATGAACATGCTCCGTAGGTAGCTGTTTATCAGTAAATATCTCCACTGAGCTTAAGAAAAGCAGTAGCTTAATAAATTAAGTACTTCCTGGTATGGTTACTGTACTGGTAACTCCCCAAAAGAATCTGGATTGTGGTGAGGGAAAAGAGAAAAAGCTCATTTAGGACCTGCACTTACGAAAGGGGGTAGGCCAGCTGTATATCAGTGAGTAAACCTTCTGAGAATAAAAACAGCTGGAGCTTGTTAAGGTAATTACACAGGGGAAAGGATAATGTACTGGGAACTCCTCAGAAGAATCTGATTTGTGGTGAGGGGAGAGAGATAAAAGCTCATTTTAGGAACGACATGAATATGCTGTGTAGGTAGCTGTTTCTCTGTAAATATCTCCCTGAGAATAAGAAAAGCAGTTGCTTAATAAATTAAGTACTTCCTGGTATGGTTACTGTACTGGTAACTCCCCAAAAGAATCTGGATTGTGGAGAGGGAACAGAGAAAAAAGCTCATTTAGGGACCTGCACTTACGAAGGGGGTAGGCAGCTGATATCAGGGAGTAAAACTTCTGAGAATAAAAACAGCTGGAGCTTGTTAAGGTAATTACACAGGGGAACGGATAATGTACTGGGAACTCCTCAGAAGAATCTGATTTGAGATGAGGGGGAGAGAGATAAAAGCTCATTTAGGAACGACATGAACATGCTGCGTAGGTAGCTGTTTATCAGTAAATATCTCCACTGAGATTAAGAAAAGCAGTAGCTTAATAAATTAAGTAATTCCTGGTATGGTTACTGTACTGGTAACTCCCCAAAAAAATCTGGATTGTGGTGAGGGAACAGAGAAAAAAGCTCATTTAGGACCTGCACTTACGAAGGGGGTACACAGTTGTATATCAGGGAGTAAACCTTCTGAGAATAAAAACAGCTGGAGCTTATAAAGGTAATTACACAGTGGAAAGGATAATGTACTGTGAATTCCTCAGAAGAATCTGATTTGTCGTGAGGGGAGAGAGATAAAAGCTCATTTAGGAACGACATGAACATGCTGCGTAGGTAGCTGTTTATCAGTAAATATCTAGACTGAGATTAAGAAAAGCAGTAGCTTATTAAATTAAGTACTTCCTGGTATGGTTACTGTACTGGTACCTCCCCAAAAGAATCTGGATGGTGGTGAGGGAACAGAGAAAAAAGCTCATTTAGGACCTGCATTTACGAAGGGGGTAGGCAGCTGTATATCAGGGAGTAAACCTTCTGAGAATAAAAACAGCTGGAGCTTGCTAAGGTAATTACACAGGGAAAGGATAATGTACTGGGAACTCCTCAGAAGAATCTGATTTGTGGTGAGGGGGAGAGAGATAAAAGCTCATTTAGGAACGAAATGAACATGCTGCGTAGGTAAGCTGTTTATCAGTAAATATCTCCACTGAGATTAAGAAAAAGCAGTAGCTTAATAAATTAAGTATTTCCTGGTATGGTTACTGTACTGGTAACTCCCCAAAATAATCTGGATTGTGGTGAGGGAACAGAGAAAAAAGCTCATTTAGGACCTTCAATTACGAAGGGGGTAGGCAGCTGTATATCAGGGAGTAAACCTTCTGAGAATAAAAACAGCTGGAGCTTGTTAAGGTAATTACACAGGGGAAACGATAATGTAATGGGAACTCCTCAGAAGAATATGATTTGTGGTGAGGGGAGAGAGAGATAAAAGCTCATTTAGGAACGACATGAACATGCTGCGTAGGTAGCTGTTTATCAGTAAATATCTCCACTGAGATTAAGAAAAGCAGTAGCTTATAAATTAAGTACTTCCTGGTATGGTTAATGTACTGGTAACTCCCCAAAATAATCTGGATTGTGGTGAGGGAACAGAGAAGAAAGCTCATTTAGGACCTGCACTTACGAAGGGGGTAGGCAGCTGTATATCAGGGAGTAAACCTTCTGAGAATAAAAACAGCTGGAGCTTGTTAAGGTAATTACACAGGGGAAAGGATAATGTACTGGGAACTCCTCAGAAGAATCTGATTTGTGGTGAGGGGAGAGAGATAAAAGCTCATTTAGGAACGACATGAACATGCTGCGTAGGTAGCTGTTTATCAGTAAATATCTCCACTGAGATTAAGAAAAGCAGTAGCTTAATAAATTAAGTACTTCCTGGTATGGTTACTGTACTGGTAACTCCCCAAAAGAATCTAGATTGTGGTGAGGGAACAGAGAAAAAAGCTTATTTAGGACCTGCACTTACGAAGGGGGTAGGCAGCTGTCTATCAGGGAGTAAACCTTCTGAGAATAAAAACAGCTGGAGCTTGTTAAGGTAATTACACAGGGGAAAGGATAATGTACTGGAACTCCTCAGAAGAATCTGATTTGTGGTGAGGGGAGAGAGATAAAAGCTCATTTAGGAACGAAATGAACATGCTGTGTAGGTAGCTGTTTATCAGTAAATATCTCCACTGAGGATTAAGAAAAGCAGTAGCTTAATAAATAAGTACTTCCTGGTAAGGTTACTGTAACTGGTAACCTCCCCAAAAGAATCTGGATAGTGGTGAGGGAACAGAGAAAAAAGCTCATTTAGGACCTACACTCACGAAGGGGGTAGGCAGTTGTATATCAGGGAGTAAACCTTCTGAGAATAAAAACAACTGGAGCTTGTTAAGGTAATTACAGAGGGGAAAGGATAATGTACTGGGAACTCCTCAGAAGAATCTGATTTGTGGTGAGGGGAGAGAGATAAAAGCTCATTTAGGAACGACATGAACATGCTGCGCAGGTAGGTGTTTATCAGTAATTATCTCCACTGAGATTAGAAAAGCAGTAGCTTAATAAATTAAGTACTTCCTGGTATGGTTACTGTACTGGTAACTCCCCAAAAGAATCTGGATTGTGGTGAGGGAACAGAGAAAAAAGCTCATTTAGGACCTTCAATTACGAAGGGGGTAGGCAGCTGTATATCAGGGAGTAAACCTTCTGAGAATAAAAACAGCTGAAGCTTGTTAAGGTAATTACACAGGGGAAAGGATAATGTAATGGGAACTCCTCAGAAGAATATGATTTGTGGTGAGGGGAGAGAGATAAAAGCTCATTTAGGAACGAAATGAACATGCTGCGTAGGTAGCTGTTTATCAGTAAATATCTCCACTGAGATTAAGAAACGCAGTAGCTTAATAAATTAAGTACTTCCTGGTATGGTTACTGTACTGGTAACTCCCCAAAGAATCTGGATTGTGGTGAGGGAACAGAGAAAAAAGCTCATTTAGGACCTTCAATTACGAAGGGGTAGGCAGCTGTATATCAGGGAGTAAACCTTCTGAGAATAAAAACAGCTGGAGCTTGTTAAGGTAATTACACAGGGGAAAGGATAATGTAATGGGAACTCCTCAGAAGAATATGATTTGTGGTGAGGGGAGAGAGATAAAAGCTCATTTAGCAACGACATGAACATGCTGCGTAGGTAGCTGTTTATCAGTTAATATCTCCACTGAGATTAAGAAAAGCAGTAGCTTAATAAATTAAGTACTTCCTGGTATGGTTAATGTACTGGTAACTCCCCAAAATAATCTGGATTGTGTG
>NW_025957257.1:0-25588 GCF_023159225.1 Perognathus longimembris pacificus | reverse complement strand
GTATGGTTACTGTACTGGTAACTCCCAAAAGAATCTGGATTGTGGTGAGGGAACAGAGAAAACAGCTCATTAAGGACCTGCACTTACGAAGGGGGTAGGCAGCTGTATATCAGGGAGTAAAACTTCTGAGAATAATAACAGCTGGAACTTGTTAAGGTAATTACACAGGGGAAAGGGTAATGTACTGGGAACTCCTCAGAAGAATCTGATTTGTGGTGAGGGGAGAGAGATAAAAGCTCATTTAGGAACGACATGAACATGCTGTGTAGGTAGCTGTTTATCAGTAAATATCTCCACTGAGATTAAGAAAGCAGTAGCTGAATAAATTAAGTACTTCCTGGTATGGTTACTGTACTCCTAACTCCCCAAAAGAATCTGGATTGCGCTGAGGGAACAGAGAAAAAAGCTCATTTAGTACCTGCACTTACGAAGGGGGTAGGCAGCAGTATATCAGGGAGTAAACCTTCTGAGAATAAAAACAGCTGGAGCTTGTTAAGGTAATTACACAGGGGAAAGGATAATGTACTCGGAACTCCTGAGACGAATCTGATTTGTGGTGAGGGAGAGAGATAAAAGCTCATTTAGGAACGACATGAACATGCTGCGTAGGTAGCTGTTTATCAGTAAATATCTCCACTGAGATTGAGAAAAGTAGTAGCTTAATAAATTAAGTACTTCCTGGTATGTATACTGTACTGGTAACTCCCTAAAAGAATCTGGATTGTGGTGAGGGAACAGAGAAAAAAGCTCATTTAGGACCTGCACTTACGAAGGGTGTAGGCAGCAGTATATCAGGGAGTAAACCTTCTGGAATAAAAACAGCTGGAGCTTGTTCAGGTAATTGCACAGGGGAAAGGATAATGTACTGGGAACTCCTCAGAAGAATCTGATTTGTGGTGAGGGGAGAGAGATAAAAGCTCATATAGGAACAACATGAACATGCTGCATACGTAGTTGTTTATCAGTAAATATCTCCACTGAGATTAAGAAAAGCAGTAGCTTAATAAATTAAGTACTTCCTGGTATGGTTACTGTACTGGTAACTCCCCAAAAGAATCTGGATTGTGGTGAGGGAACAGAGAAAAAAGCTCATTTAGGACCTTCACTTACGAAGGGGTTAGGCAGCAGTATATCAGGGAGTAAACCTTCTGAGAATAATAACAGCTGGAGCTTGTTAAGGTAATTACACAGGGGAAAGGATAATGTACTGGGAACTCCTCAGAAGAATCTGATTTGTGGTGATGGGAGAGAGATAAAAGCTCATTTAGGAACGACATGAACATGCTGCGTAGGTAGCTGTTTATCAGTAAATATCTCCACTGAGATTCAGAAAAGCAGTAGCTTAATAAATTAAGTACTTCCTGGTATGGTTACTGTACTGGTAACTCCCCAAAAGAATCTGGATTGTGGTGAGGGAACAGAGAAAAAAGCTCATTTAAGACCTGCAAATACGAAGGGGGTAGGCAGTTGTATATCAGGGAGTAAACCTTCTGAGAATAAAAACAGCTGGAGCTTGTTAAGGTAATTACACAGGGGAAAGGATAATGTACTGGGAACTCCTCAGAAGAATCTGATTTGTGGTGAGTGGAGAGAGATAAAAGCTCATTTAGGAACGACATGAACATGCTGCGTAGGTAGCTGTTTATCAGTAAATATCTCCACTGAGATTAAGAAAAGCAGTAGCTTAATACATTAAGTACATCCTGTAATGGTTACTGTACTGGTAACTCCCCAAAAGAATCTGGATTGTGGTGAGGGAACTGAGAAAAAATTTCATTTAGGACATGCACTTAAGAAAGGGGGTAGGCAGCTGTATATCAGGGAGTAAACCTTCTGAGAATAAAAACAGCTAGAGCTTGTTCAGGTAATTACACAGGGGAAAGGATAATGTACTGGGAACTCCTCAGAAGAATCTGATTTGTGGTGAGGGCAGAGAGATAAAAGCTCATTTAGGAACGACATGAACATGCTGCATACGTAGCTGTTTATCAGTAAATATCTCCACTGAGATTAAGAAAAGCAGTAGCTTAATAAATTAAGTACTTCCTGGTATGGTTACTGTAATGGTAACTCCACAAAAGAATCTGGATTGTGGTGAGGGAACAGAGAAAAAAGCTCATTTAGGACCTGCACTTAAGAAGGGGGTAGGCAGCTGTATATCAGGGAGTAAACCTTCTGAGAATAAAAACAGCTGGAGCTTGTTAAGGTAATTACACAGGGGAAATTATAATGTACTGGGAACTCCTCAGAAGAATATGATTTGTGGTGAGGGGAGAGAGATAAAAGCTCATTTAGGAACGACATGTACATGCGGCGTAGGTAGCTGTTTATCAGTAAATATCTGCACTGAGATTAAGAAAAGCATAGCTTAATTAATTAAGTACTTCCTGGTATGGTTACTGTACTGGTAACTCCCCAAAAGAATCTGGATTGTGGTGAGGGAACAGAGAAAAAAGCTCATTTAGGACCTGCACTTACGAAGGGGGTAGGCAGCTGTATATCAGGGAGTAAACCTTCTGAGAATAAAAACCTCTGGAGTTGTTAAGGTATTTACACAGGGGAAAGGATAATGTACTGGGAACTCCTCAGAAGAATCTGATTTGTGGTGAGGGGAGAGAGATAAAAGCTCATTTAGGAACGACATGAACATGCTGCGTAGGTAGCTGTTTATCAGAAAATATCTCCACTGAGATTAAGAAAAGCAGTAGCTTAATAAATTAAGTACTTCCTGGTATGGTTACTGTACTGGTAACTCCCCAAAACAATCTGGATTGTGGTGAGGGAACAGAGAAAAAAGCTCATTTAGGACCTGCACTTACGAAGGGGGTAGGCAGCTGTATATCAGGGAGTAAACCTTCTGAGAATAAAAACAGCTGGATCTTGTTCAGGTAATTACACAGGGGAAAGGATAATGTACTGGGAACTCCTCAGAAGAATCTGATTTGTGGTGAGGGGAGAGAGATAAAAGCTCATTTAGGAACGACATGAACATGCTGCGTACGTAGCTGTTTATCAGTAAATATCTCCACTGAGATTAAGAAAAGCAGTAGCTTAATAAATTAAGTACTTCCTGGTATGGTTACTGTATTGGTAACTCCCCAAAACAATCTGGATTGTGGTGAGGGAACAGAGAAAAAGCTCATTTAGGACCTTCACTTACGAAGGGGGTAGGCATCAGTATATCAGGGAGTAAACCTACTGAGAATAATAACAGCTGGAGCTTGTTAAGGTAATTACACAGGTGAAAGGATAATGTACAGGGAACTCCTCAGAAGAATCTGATTTGTGGTGAGGGGAGAGAGATAAAAGCTCATTTAGGAACGACATGAACATGCTGCGTAGGTAGCTGGTTATCAGTAAATATCTGCACTGAGATTAAGAAAAGCAGTAGCTTAATAAATTAAGTACTTCCTGGTATGGTTACTGTACTGGTAACTCCCCAAAAGAATCTGGATTGTGGTGAGGGAACAGAGAAAAAAGTTCATTTAGGACCTGCACTTACGAAGGGGGTAGGCAGCAGTATATCAGGGAGTATCCCTTCTGGGAATAAAACAGCTGGAGCTTGTTAAGGTAATTACACAGGGGAAAGGAAAATTTACAGGGAACTCCTCAGAAGAATCTGATTTGTGGTGAGGGGAGAGAGATAAAAGCTCATTTAGGAACGACATGAATATGCTGCGTAGTTAGCTGTTTATCAGTAAATATCTGCACTGAGATTAAGAAAAGCAGTAGCTTAATAAATTAAGTACTTCCTGGTATGGTTACTGTACTGGTAACTCCCCAAAACAATCTGGATTGTGGTGAGGGAACAGAGAAAAAAGCTCATTTAGGACCTGCACTTACGAAGGGGGTAGGCAGCTGTATATCAGGGAGTAAACCTTCTGAGAATAAAAACCTCTGGAGTTGTTAAGGTATTTACACAGGGGAAAGGATAATGTACTGGGAACTCCTCAGAAGAATCTGATTTGTGGTGAGGGGAGAGAGATAAAAGCTCATTTAGGAACGACATGAACATGCTGCGTAGGTAGCTGTTTATCAGAAAATATCTCCACTGAGATTAAGAAAAGCAGTAGCTTAATAAATTAAGTACTTCCTTGTATGGTTACTGTACTGGTAACTCCCCAAAACAATCTGGATTGTGGTGAGGGAACAGAGAAAAAAGCTCATTTAGGACCTGCACTTACGAAGGGGGTAGGCAGCTGTATATCAGGGAGTAAACCTTCTGAGAATAAAAACAGCTGGAGCTTGTTCAGGTAATTACACAGGGGAAAGGATAATGTACTGGGAACTCCTCAGAAGAATCTGATTTGTGGTGAGGGAACAGAGAAAAAAGCTCATTTAGGACCTGCACTTACGATGGGGGTAGGCAGCTGTATATCAGGGAGTAAACCTTCTGAGAATAAAAACAGCTGGAGCTTGTTAAGGTAATTACACAGGGGAAAGGATAATGTACTGGGAACTCCTCAGAAGAATCTGATTTGTGTTGAGGGCAGAGAGATAAAAGCTCATTTAGGAACGACATGAACATGCTGCGTAGGTAGCTGTTTATCAGTAAATATCTGCACTGAGATTAAGAAAAGCAGTAGCTTAATAAATTAAGTACTTCCTGGTATGGTTACTGTACTGGTAACTCCCCAAAAGAATCTGGATTGTGGTGAGGGAATAGAGAAAAAAGCTCATTTATGACCTGCACTTACGAAGGGGGTAGGCAGCAGTATATCAGGGAGTAAACCTTCTGAGAATAATAACAGCTGGAGCTTGTGAAGGAAATTACACAGGGGAAAGGATAATGTACTGGGAACTCCTCAGAAGAATCTGATTTGTGGTGAGGAAACAGAGAAAAAAGCTCATTTAGGACCTGCACTTACGATGGGGGTAGGCAGCTGTATATCAGGGAGTAAACCTTCTGAGAATAAAAACAGCTGGAGCTTGTTAAGGTAATTACACAGGGGAAAGGATAATGTACTGGGAACTCCTCAGAAGAATCTGATTTGTGGTGAGGGGAGAGAGATAAAAGCTCATTTAGGAATGACATGTACATGCTGCATAGGTAGCTGTTTATCAGTAAATATCTCCACTGAGATTAAGAAAAGCAGTAGCTTAATAAATTAAGTACTTCCTAGTATGGTTACTGTACTGGTAACTCCCCAAAAGAATCTGGATTGTGGTGAGGGAACAGAGCAAATAGCTCATTTAGGACCTGCACTTACGAAGGGGGTAGGCAGCTGTATATCAGGGAGTAAACCTTCTGAGAAAAAAAACAGCTGGAGCTTGTTAAGGTAATTACACAGGGGAAAGGATAATGTACTGGGAACTCCTCAGAAGAATCTGATTTGTGGTGAGGGGAGAGAGATAAAAGCTCACTTAGGATCGATATGTACATGCTGCGTAGCTAGCTGTTTATCAGTAAATATCTCCACTGAGATTAAGAAAAGCAGGAGCTTAATAAATTAAGTACTTCCTGGTATGGTTACTGTACTGGTAACTCCACAAAAGAATCTGGATTGTGGTGAGGGAACAGAGAAAAAAGCTCATTTAGGACCTGCACTTACGAAGGGGGTAGGCGGCTGTATATCAGGGAGTAAACCTTCTGAGAATAAAAACAGCTGGAGCTTGTTAAGGTAATTACACAGGGGAAAGGATAATGTACTTGGAACTCCTCAGAAGAAACTGATTTGTGGTGAGGGGAGAGAGATACAGCTCCTTTAGGAACGACATGAACATGCTGCCTAGGTAGCTGTTTATCAGTAAATATCTCCACTGAGATTAAGAAAAGCACTAGCTTAATAAATTAAGTACTTCCTGGTATGGTTACTGTACTGGTAACTCCCCAAAAGAATCTGGATTGTGGTGAGGGAACAGAGAAAAAAGCTCATTTAGGACCTGCACTTACGAATAGGGTAGGCAGCTGTATATCAGGGAGTAAACCTTCTGAGAATAAAAACAGCTGGAGCTTGTTAAGGTAATTTCACAGGGGAAAGGATAATGTACTGGGAAGTCCTCAGAAGAATGTGATTTGTGGTGAGGGGAGAGAGATAAAAGCTCATTTAGGAACGACATGAACATGCTGCGTAAGTAGCTGTTTATCAGTAAATATCTCCACTGAGATTAAGAAAAGCAGTAGCTTAATAAATTAAGTACTTCCTGGTATGGTTACTCTACTGGTAACTGCCCAAAGAATCTGGATTGTGGTGAGGGAACAGAGAATAAAGCTCATTTAGGACCTGCACTTACGAAGGGGGTAGGCAGTTCTATATCAGGGAGTAAACCTTCTGAGAATAAAAACAGCTGGATCTTGTTAAGGTAATTACACAGGGGAAAGGATAATGTACTGGGAACTCCTCAGAAGAATCTGATTTGTGTTGAGGGCAGAGAGATAAAACCTCATTTAGGAACGACATGAACATGCTGCGTAGGTAGCTGTTTATCAGTAAATATCTCCACTGAGATTAAGAAAAGCAGTAGCGGGCTGGGTATATAGCCTAGTGGCAAAAGTGCCTGCCTCGGATACAAGAGGCCCTAGGTTCGATTCCCCGGCACCACATATACAGAGAACGGCCAGAAGTGGCGCTGTGGCTCAAGTGGCAGAGTGCTAGCCTTGAGCGGGAAGAAGGCAGGGACAGTGCTCAGGCCGTGAGTCCAAGGCCCAGGACTGGCCAACAAAAAAATAAAAAGAAAAGCAGTAGCTTAATAAATTAAGTACTTCCTGGTATGGTTACTGTACTGGTAACTCCCCAAAAGAATCTGGATTGTGGTGAGGGAACAGAGAAAAATGCTCATTTAGGACCTGCACTTACGAAGGGGGTAGGCAGCTGTATATCAGGGAGTAAACCTTCTGAGAATAAAAACAGCTGGAGCTTGTTAAGGTAATTACACAGGGGAAAGGATAATGTAATGGGAACTCCGCAGAAGAATCTGATTTGTCGTGAGGGGAGAGAGATAAAAGCTCATTTATGAACGACATGAACATGCTGCGTAGGTAGCTGTTTATCAGTAAATATCTCCACTGAGATTAAGAAAAGCAGTAGCGGGCAGGGGATATAGCCTAGTGGCAAAAGTGCCTGCCTCGGATACACGAGGCACTAGGTTCGATTCCCCGGCACCACATATACAGAAAACGGCCAGAAGTGGCGCTGTGCCTCAAGTGGCAGAGTGCTAGCCTTGAGCGGGAAGAAGGCAGGGACAGTGCTCAGGCCCTGAGTCCAAGGCCCAGGACTGGCCAAAAAAAAAAAAAAAAAAAAAAAAAAAAGAAAAGCAGTAGCTTAATAAATTAAGTACTTCCTGGTATGGTTACTGTACTGGTAACTCCCCAAAAGAATCTGGATTGTGCTGAGGGAACAGAGAAAAAAGCTCATTTAGGATCTGCACTTACGAAGGGGGTAGGCATCTGTATATCAGGGAGTAAACCTTCTGAGAATAAAAACAGCTGGAGCTTGTTAAGGTAATTACACAGGGGAAAGTATAATGTACTGGGAACTCCTCAGAAGAATCTGATTTGTGGTGAGGGGAGAGAGATAAAAGCTCATTTAGGAACGACATGAACATGCTGCGTAGGTAGCTGTTTGTCAGTAAATATCTCCACTGAGATTAAGAATAGCAGTAGCTTAATACATTAAGTAATTCCTGGTATGGTTACTGTACTGGTAACTCCCCAAAAGAATCTGGATTGTGCTGAGGGAACAGAGAAAAAAGCTAATTTAGGACCTGCACTTACGAAGGGGGTAGGCAGCTGTATTTCAGGGAATAAACCTTCTGAGAATAAAAACAGCTGGAGCTTGTTAAGGTAATTACACAGGGGAAAGGATAATGTACTGGGAACTCCTCAGAAGAATCTGATTTGTGGTGAGGGGAGAGAGATAAAAGCTCATTTAGGAACGACATGAACCTGCTGCATACGTAGCAGTTTATCAGTAAATATCTCCACTGAGATTAAGAAAAGCAGTAGCTTAATAAACTAAGTACTTCCTGGTATGGTTACTGTACTGGGAACACCCCAAAAGATCTGTACTGTGGTGAGGGAACAGAGAAAAAAGCTCATTTAGGACCTGCACTTACGAAGGGGGTAGGCAGCTGTATATCAGGTAGTAAAACTTCTGAGAATAAAAACAGCTGGAGCTTGTTAAGGTAATTACACAGGGGAAAGGATAATGTACTGGGAACTCCTCAGAATAATCTGATTTGTGGTGAGGGGAGAGAGATAAAAGCTCATTTAGGAACGACATGAACATGCTGCGTAGGTAGCTGTTTATCAGTAAATATCTCCCCTGAGATTAAGAAAAGCAGTAGCTTAATGAATTAAGTACTTCCTGGTATGGTTACTGTACTGGTAACTCCCCAAAAGAATCTGGACTTTGGTGAGGGAACAGAGAAAAAAGCTCATTTAGGACCTGCACTTACAAAGGGGGTAGGCATCTGTATATCAGGGATTAAACCTTCTGAGAATAAAAACAGCTGGAGCTTGTTAAGGTAATTACAAAGGGGAAAGGATAATGTACTGAGAACTCCTCAGAAGAATCTGATTTGTGGTGAGGGGAGAGAGATAAAAGCTCATTTAGGAACGACATGAACATGCTGCGTAGGTAGCTGTTTATCAGTAAATATCTCCACTGAGATTAAGAAAAGCAGTAGCTTAATAAATTAAGTACTTCCTAGTATGGTTACTGTACTGGTAACTCCCCAAAAGAATCTGGATTGTGGTGAGGGAACAGAAAAAAAGCTCATTTAGGACCTGCACTTACGAATTGGGTACGCAGCTGTATATCAGGGAGTAAATCTTCTGAGAATAAAAACAGCTGGAGCTTGTTAAGGTAATTACACAGAGGAAAGGATAATGTACTGGGAACTCCTCGGGAGAATCAGATTTTTGGTGAGGGGAGATTGATAAAAGCTCATTTAGGAAAGACATGAACATACTGCGTAGGTAGCTGTTTATCAGTAAATATCTCCACTGAGATTAAGAAAAGCAGTGGCTTAATAAATTAAGTACTTCCTGGTATGGTTACTGTACTGGAAACTCCCCAAAAGAATATGGATTGTGGTGAGGGGACAGAGAAAAAAGCTCATTTAGGACCTGCACTTACAAAGGGGGTAGGCATCTGTATATCAGGGATTAAACCTTCTGAGAATAAAAACAGCTGGAGCTTGTTAAGGTAATTACAAAGGGGAAAGGATAATGTACTGGGAACTCCTCAGAAGAATCTGATTTGTGTTGAGGGTAGAGAGATAAAAGCTCATTTAGGAACGACATGAACATGCTGCGTAGGTAGCTGTTTATCAGTAAATATCTCCACTGAGATTAAGAAAACAGTAGCTTAATAAATTAAGTACTTCCTGGTATGGTTACTGTACTGGTAACTCCCCAAAAGAATCTGGATTGTGTTGAGGGAAGAGAGAAAAAAGCTCATTTATGACCTGCACTTACGAAGGGGGTAGGCAGCTGTATATCAGGGAGTAAACCTTCTGAGAATAAAAACAGCTGGAGCTTGTTAAGGTAATTACACAGGGGAAAGGATAATGTACTGGGAACTCCTCAGAAGAATCTGATTTGTGGTGAGGGGAGAGAGATAAAAGCCCATTTAGGAACGACATGATCATGCTGCGTAGGTAGCTGTTTAGCAGTAAATATCTCCACTGATTTTAAGAAAAGCAGTAGCTTAATAAATTAAGTACTTCCTGGTATGGTTACTGTACTGGTAACTCCCCAAAAGAATCTGGATGTGGTGAGGGAACAGAGAAAAAAAGCTCATTTAGGACCTGCACTTACGAAGGGGGTAGTCAGCTGTATATCAGGGAGTAAACCTTCTGAGAATAAAAACAGCTGGAGCTTGTTAAGGTAATTACACAGGGGAAAGGATAATGTACTGGGAACTCCTCAGAAGAATCTGATTTGTGGTGAGGGGAGAGAGATAAAAGCTCATTTAGGAACGACATGAACATGCTGCGTAGGTAGCTGTTTATCAGTAAATATCTCCACTGAGATTAAGAAAAGCAGTAGCTTAATAAATTAAGTACTTCCTGGTATGGTTACTGTACTGGTAACTCCCCAAAAGAATCTGGATTGTGGTGAGGGAACAGAGAAAAAAGCTCATTTAGGCCATGCACTTACGAAGGAGGTAGGCAGCTGTATATCAGGGAGTAAAACTTCTGAGTATAAAAACAGCTGGAGCTTGTTAAGGTAATTACACAGGGGAAAGGATAATGTACTGGGAACTCCTCAGAAGAATCTGATTTGTGGTGAGGGGAGAGAGATAAAAGCTCATTTAGGAACGACATGAACATGCTGCGTAGGTAGCTGTTTATCAGTAAATATCTCCACTGAGATTAAGAAAAGCAGTAGCTTAATAAATTAAGTACTTCCTGGTATGGTTACTGTACTGGTAACTCCCCAAAAGAATCTGGATTGTGGTGAGGGAACAGAAAATAAGCTCATTTAGGACCTGCACTTACGAATTGGGTAGGCAGCTGTATATCAGGGAGTAAACCTTCTGAGAATAAAAACAGCTGGAGCTTGTTAAGGTAATTACACAGAGGAAAGGATAATGTACTGGGAACTCCTCGGGAGAATCTGATTTTTGGTGAGGGGAGATTGATAAAAGCTCATTTAGGAAAGACATGAACATACTGCGTAGGTAGCTGTTTATCAGTAAATATCTCCACTGAGATTAAGAAAAGCAGTGGCTTAATAAATTAAGTACTTCCTGGTATGGTTACTGTACTGGTAACTCACCAAAAGAATCTGGATTGTGGTGAGGGAACAGAGAAAAAAGCTCATTTAGGACCTGCACTTACAAAGGGGGTAGGCATCTGTATATCAGGGATTAAACCTTCTGAGAATAAAAACAGCTGGAGCTTGTTAAGGTAATTACAAAGGGGAAAGGATAATGTACTGGGAACTCCTCAGAAGAATCTGATTTGTGTTGAGGGTAGAGAGATAAAAGCTCATTTAGGAACGACATGAACATGCTGCGTAGGTAGCTGTTTAGCAGTAAATATCTCCACTGATTTTAAGAAAAGCAGTAGCTTAATAAATTAAGTACTTCCTGGTATGGTTACTGTACTGGTAACTCCCCAAAAGAATCTGGATGTGGTGAGGGAACAGAGAAAAAAAGCTCATTTAGGACCTGCACTTACGAAGGGGGTAGTCAGCTGTATATCAGGGAGTAAACCTTCTGAGAATAAAAACAGCTGGAGCTTGTTAAGGTAATTACACAGGGGAAAGGATAATGTACTGGGAACTCCTCAGAAGAATCTGATTTGTGGTGAGGGGAGAGAGATAAAAGCTCATTTAGGAACGACATGAACATGCTGCGTAGGTAGCTGTTTATCAGTAAATATCTCCACTGAGATTAAGAAAAGCAGTAGCTTAATAAATTAAGTACTTCCTGGTATGGTTACTGTACTGGTAACTCCCCAAAAGAATCTGGATTGTGGTGAGGGAACAGAGAAAAAAGCTCATTTAGTCCATGCACTTACGAAGGAGGTAGGCAGCTGTATATCAGGGAGTAAAACTTCTGAGAATAAAAACAGCTGGAGCTTGTTAAGGTAATTACACAGGGGAAAGGATAATGTACTGGGAACTCCTCAGAAGAATCTGATTTCTGGTGAGGGCAGAGAGATAAAAGCTCATTTAGGAACGTCATCAACATGCTGCGTAGGTACCTGTTTATCAGTAAATATCTCCATTGAGATTAAGAAAAGCAGTAGCTTAATAAATTAAGTACTTCCTGGTATGGTTACTGTACTGGTAACTCCCCAAAAGAATCTGGATTGTGGTGAGGGAACAGAGAAAAAAGCTCATTTATGATCTGCACTTACGAAGGGGGTAGGCATCTGTATATCAGGGACTAAACCTTCTGAGAATAAAAAAAGCTGGAGCTTGTTAAGGTAATTACACAGGGGAAAGGATAATGTACTGGGAACTCCTCAGAAGAATCTGATTTGTGGTGAGGGGAGAGAGATAAAAGCTCATTTAGGAACGACATGAACATGCTGCGTAGGTAGCTGTTTATCAGTAAATATCTCCACTGAGATTAAGAAAAGCAGTAGCTTAATAAATTAAGTACTTCCTTGTATGGTTACTGTACTGGTAACTCCCCAAAAGAATCTGGATTGTAGAGAGGGAACAGAGAAAAAAGCTCATTTATGATCTGCACTTACGAAGGGGGTAGGCAGCTGTATATCAGGGAGTAAACCTTCTGAGAATAAAAACAGCTGGAGCTTGTTAAGGTAATTACACAGGGGAAAGGATAATGTACTGGGAACTCCTCAGAAGAATCTGATTTGTGGTGAGGGGAGAGAGATAAAAGCTCATTTAGGAACGATATGAACATGCTGTGTAGGTAGCTGTTTATCATTAAATACCTCCACTGAGATTAAGAAAAGCAGTAGCTTAATAAATTAAGTACTTCCTGGTATGGTTACTGTACTGGTAACTCCCCAAAAGAATCTGGATTGTGGTGAGGGAACAGAGAAAAATGCTTATTTAGGACCTGCACTTACGAATGTGGTAGGTAGTTTATATCAGGGAGTAAACCTTCTGAGAATAAAAACAGCTGGGGCTTGTTAATGTAATTACACAGGGGAAAGGATAATCTACTGGGAACTCCTCAGAAGAATCTGATTTGTGGTGAGGGGAGAGAGATAAAAGCTCATTTAGGAACGACATGAACATGCTGCGTAGGTAGCTGTTTATCAGTAAATATCTCCACTGAGATTAAGAAAAGCAGTAGCTTAATAAATTAAGTACTTCCTGGTATGGTTACTGTACTGGTAACTCCCCAAAAGAATCTGGATTGTGGTGAGGGAACAGAGAAAAAAGCTCATTTAGGACCTGCACTTACGAAGGGGGTAGGCATCTGTATATCAGGGTTTAAACCTTCTGCGAATAAAAACAGCTGGAGCTTGTTAAGGTAATTACACAGGGGAAAGGATAATGTACTGGGAACTCCTCAGAAGAATCTGATTTGTGGTGAGGGGAGAGAGATAAAAGCTCATTTAAGAACGACATGAACATGCTGCGTAGGTAGCTGTTTATCAGTAAATATCTCCACTGAGATTAAGAAAAGCAGTAGCTTAATACATTAAGTACTTCCTGGTATGGTTACTATACTGGTAACTCCCCAAAAGAATCTGAATTGTGGTGAGGGAAGAGAGAAAAAAACGCATTAAGACCTGCACTTACGAAGGGGGTAGGCAGCTCTATATCAGGGAGTAAACGTTCTGAGAATAAAAACAGCTGGAGCTTGTTAAGGTAATTGCACAGGGGAAAGGATAATGTACTGGGAACTCCTCAGAAGAATCTGATTTGTGGTGAGGGGAGAGAGATAAAAGCTCATTTAGGAAAGACATGAACATGCTGCGTAGGTGGCTGTTTATCAGTAAATATCTCCACTGAGATTAAGAAAAGCATTAGCTTAATAAATTAAGTACTTCCTGGTATGGTTACTGTACTGGTAACTCCCCAAAAGTATCTGGATTGTGGTGAGGGAACAGAGAAAAATCTCATTTGGGACCCGCACTTATGAAGGGGGTAGGCAGCTGTATATCAGGGAGTAAACCTTCTGAGAATAAAAACAGCTGGAGTTTGTTAAGGTAATTACACAGGGGAAAGGATAATGTACTGGGAACTCCTCAGAAGAATCTGATTTGTGGTGAGGGGAGAGAGATAAAAGCTCATTTAGGAACGACATGAACATGCTGCGTAGGTAGCTGTTTATCAGTAAATATCTCCACTGAGATTAAGAAAAGCAGTAGCTTAATAAATTAAGTACTTCCTGGTAGGGTTACTGTACTGGTAACTCCCCAAAAGAATCTGGATTGTGGTGAGGGATCAGAGAAAAAAGCTCATTTAGGACCGGCACTTACGAAGGGGGTAGGCAGCTGTATATCAGGGAGTAAACCTTCTGAGAATAAAAACAGCTGGAGCTTGTTAAGGTAATTACACAGGGGAAAGGATAATGTACTGGGAACTCCTCAGAAGAATCGGATTTGTGGTGAGTGGAGAGAGATAAATGCTCATTTAGGAACGACATGAACATGCTGCGTAGGTAGCTGTTTATCAGTAAATATCTCCACTGAGATTAAGAAAAGCAGTAGCTTAATAAATTAAGTACTTCCTGGTAGGGTTACTGTACTGGTAACTCCCCAAAAGAATCTGGATAGTGGTGAGGGAACAGAGAAAACAGCTCATTTATGACCTGCACTTACGAAGGGGGTAGGCAGCTGTATATCAGGGAGTAAACCTTCTGAGAACAAAAACAGCTGGAGCTTGTTAAGGTAATTACAAAGGGGAAAGGATAATGTACTGGGCACTCCTCAGAAGAACCTCAATTGTGGTGAGGGGAGAGAGATAAAAGCTCATTTAGGAACGACATGAACATGCTGCGTAGGTAGCTGTTTATCAGTAAATATCTCCACTGAGATTAATAAAAGCAGTAGCTTAATAAATTAAGTACTTCCTAGTATGGTTACTGTACTGGTAACTCCCCAAAAGAATCTGGATTGTGGTGAGCGAACAGAGAAAAAAGCTCATTTAGGACCTGTACTTACGAAGGGGTTAGGCAACTATATATCAGGGAGTAAACCTTCTGAGAATAAAAACAGCTGGAGCTTCTTAAGGTAATTACACAGGGGAAAGGATAATGTACTGGGAACTCCTCAGAAGAATCTGATTTGTGTTGAGGGGAGAGAGATAAAAGCTCATTTAGGAACGACATGAACATGCTGCATACGTAGCTGTTTATCAGTAAATATCTCCACTGAGATTAAGAAAAGCAGTAGCTTAATAAATTAAGTACTTCCTGGTATGGATACTGTACTGGTAACTCCCCAAAAGAATCTGGATTGTGGTTAGGGAACAGAGAAAAAAGCTCATTTAGTACCTGCATTTAGGAAGGGGGTAGGCAGCTGTATATCAGGGAATAAACCTTCTAAGAATAAAAACAGCTGGAGCTTGTTAAGGTAATTACACAGGGGAAAGGATAATGTACTGGGAATTCCTCAGAAGAATCTGATTTGTGGTGAGGGGAGAGAGATAAAAGCTCCTTTAGGGACGACATGAACATGCTGCGTAGGTAGCTGTTTATCAGTAAATATCTCCACTGAGATTAAGAAAAGCAGTAGGTTAATAAATTAAGTACTTCCTGGTATGGATACTGTACTGGTAACTCCCCAAAAGAATCTGGATTGTGGTGAGGGAACAGAGAAAAAAGCTCATTTAGGACCTGCACTTACGAAGGGGGTAGGCAGCTGTATATCAGGGAATAAACTTTCTGGGAATAAAAACAGCTGGAGCTTCTTAAGGTAATTACACAGGGGAAATGATAATGTACTGGGAACTCCTCAGAAGAATCTGATTTGTGGTGAGTGGAGAGAGATAAAAGCTCATTTAGGAACGACATGAACATGGAGCGTAGGTCGCTGTTTATAAGTAAATATCTCCACTGAGATTTAGAAAAGCAGTAGCTTAATAAATTAATTACTTCCTGGTATGGTTACTGTACTAGTAACTCCCCAAAAGAATCTGGATTGTGGTGAGGGAACAGAAAAAAAGCTCATTTAGGAATTGCACTTACGAATTGGGTAGGCATCTGTATATCAGGTAGTAAACCTTCTGAGAATAAAAAAAGCTGGAGCTTGTTAAGGTAATTACACAGAGGAAAGGATAATGTACTGGGAACTCCTCAGAAGAATCTGATTTGTGGTGAGGGGAGAGATATAAAAGCTCATTTAGGAACGACATGAACATGCTGCGTAGGTAGCTGTTTTTCAGTAAATATCTCCACTGAGATTAAGAAAAGCAATAGCTTAATAAATTAAGTACTTCCTGGTATGGTTACCTTACTGGTAACTCCACAAAAGAATCTGGATTTTGGTGTGGGAACAGAGAAAAAAGCTCATTTACGACCTGCCCTTACGAAGGGGGTAGGCAGCTGTATATCAGGGAGTAAACCTTCTGAGAATAAATACAGCTGGAGCTTGCTAAGGTAATTATACAGGGGAAAGGATAATGTACTGGGAACTCCTCAGAAGAATCTGATTTGTGGTTAGGGCAGAGAGATAAAAGCTCATTTACGAACGACATGAACATGCTGCGTAGGTAGCTGGTTATCAGTAAATATATCCACTGCGATTAAGAAAAGCAGTAGCTTAAAAAATTAAGTACTTCCTGGTATGGTTACCTTACTGGTAACTCCACAAAATAATCTGGATTGTGGTGTGGGAACAGAGAAAAAATCTCATTTACGACCTGCCCTTACGAAGGGGGTAGGCAGCTGTATATCAGGGAGTAAACCTTCTGAGAATAAAAACAGCTGGAGCTTGCTAAGGTAATTATAAAGGGGAAACAGATAATGTACTGGGAACTCCTCTGAAGAATCTGATTTGTGGTTAGGGCAGAGAGATAAAAGCTCATTTAGGAACGACATGAACATGCTGCGTAGGTAGCTGTTTATCAGTAAATATCTCCACTGAGATTAAGAAAAGCAGTAGCTTAATAAATTAAGTACTTCCTGGTATGGTTACTGTACTGGTTACTCCCCAAAAGAATCTGGATTGGGGTGAGGGAACAGAGAAAAAAGCCCATTTAGGACCTGCACTTACGAATGGGGTAGGCAGCTGTATATCAGGGAGTAAACCTTCTGAGAATAAAAACAGCTGGAGCTTGTTAAGGTAATTACACAGGGGAAAGGATAAGGTACTAGTAACTCCTCATGACAATCTGATTTGTGGTGAGGGGAGAGAAATAAAAGCTCATTTAGGAACGACATGTACATGCTGCGTAGGTAGCTGTTTATCAGTAAATATCTCCACTGAGATTAAGTAAAGCAGTAGCTTAATAAATTAAGTACTTCCTGGTATGGTTACTGTACTGGTAACTCCCCAAAAGAATCTGGATTGTGGTGAGGGAACAGAGAAAAAAGCTCATTTAGGACCTGCACATACGAAGGGGGTAGGCAGCTGTATATCAGGGAGTAAACCTTCTGAGAATAAAAACAGCTGGAGTTTGTTAAGGTAATTACACAGGGGAAAGGATAATGTACTGGGAACTCCTCAGAAGAATCTGATTTGTGGTGAGGGGAGAGAGATAAAAGCTCATTTAGTAACGACATGAACATGCTGCGTAGGTAGCTGTTTATCAGTAAATATCTCCACTGAGATTAACAAAAGCAGTAGCTTAATAAATTAAGTACTTCCTGGTATGGTTACTGTACTGGTAACTCCCCAAAAGAATCTGGATTGTGGTGAGGGAACAGGAAAAAAATCAAATTTAGGACCTGCACTTACGAAGGGGGTAGGCAGCTGTATATCAGGGAGTAAACCTTCTGAGAATAAAAACAGCTGGAGCTTTTTAAGGTAATTACACAGGGGAAAGGATAATGTACTGGGAACTCCTCAGAAGAATCTGATTTGTGGTGAGGGGAGAGAGATAAAAGCTCATTTAGGAACAACATGAACATGCTGCATAGGTAGCTGTTTATCAGTAAATATCTCCACTGAGATTAATAAATTAAGTACTTCCTGGTATGGTTACTGTACTGGTAACTCCAAAAAGAATCTGGATTGTGGTGAGGGAACAGAGAAAAAAGCTCATTTAGGACCTGCATTTATGAAGGGGGTAGGCAGCTGTATATCAGGGAGTAAACCTTCTGAGAATAAAAACAGCTGGAGCTTGTTAAGGTAATTACACAGGGGAAAGGATAATGTACTGGGAACTCCTCAGAAGAATCTGATTTGTGGTGAGGGGAGACAGATAAATGCTCATTTAGGAACGACATGAACATGCTGAGTAGGTAGCTGTTTATCAGTAAATATCTCCACTGAGTTTAAGAAAAGCAGTAGCTTAATAAATTAAGTACTTCCTGGTATGGTTACTGTACTGGTAACTCCCCAAAAGAATCTGGATTTTGGTGAAGGAACAGAGAAAAAAGCTCATTTAGGACCTGCAATTACGAAGGGGGTAGGCAGATATATATCAGGGAGTAAACCTTCTGAGAATAAAAACAGCTGGAGCTTGTTAAGGTAATTACACAGGGGAAAGGATAATGTACTGGGAACTCCTCAGAAGAATCTGATTTGTGCTGAGGGGAGAGAGATAAAAGCTCATTTAGGAACGACATGAACATGCTGCATACGTAGCTGTTTATCTGAAATATTTCCTGAGATTAAGAAAAGCAGTAGCTTAATAAATTAAGTACTTCCTGGTATGGTTTCTGTACTGGTAACTCCCCAAAAGAATCTGGATTGTGGTGAGGGAACAGAGAAAAAAGCTCATTTAGGAACTGCACTTACGAAGGGGGTAGGCAGCTGTATATCAGGGAGTAAACGTTCTGAGAATAAAAACAGCTGGAGCTTGTTAAGGTAATTACACAGGGGAAAGGATAATGTACTGGGAAATCCTCAGAAGAGTCTGATTTCTGTTGAGGGGAGAGAGATAAAAGCTCATTTAGGAACGACATGAACATGCTGCATACGTAGCTGTTTATCAGTAAATATCTCCACTGAGATTAAGAAAAGCAGTAGCTTAATAAATTAAGTACTTCCTGCTATAGATACTGTACTGGTAACTCCGCAAAAGAATCTGGATTGTGGTGAGGGAACAGAGAAAAAAGCTCATTTAGGACCTGGACTTACGAAGGGGGTAGGCAGCTGTATATCAGGGAGTAAACCTTCTGAGAATAAAAACAGCTGGAGCTTGTTAAGGTAATTACACCGGGGAAAGGATAATGTACTGGGAACACCTCAGAAGAATCTGATTTGTGGTGAGGGGAGAGAGATAAAAGCTCATTTAGGAACGACATGAACATGCTGCATAGGTAGCTGTTTATCAGTAAATATCTCCACTGAGATTAAGAAATGCAGTAGCTGAATGAATTAAGTACTTCCTGGTATGGTTACTGTACTGGTAACTCCCCAAAAGAATCTGGATTGTGGTGAGGGAACAGAGAATAAAGCTCATTTAGGACCTGCAATTACGAAGGGGGTAGGCAGCAGTATATCAGGGAGTAAACCTTCTGAGAATAAAAACAGCTGGAGCTTGTTAAGGTAATTACACAGGGGAAAGGATAATGTACTGGGAACTCCTCAGAAGAATCTGATTTGTGCTGAGGGGAGAGAGATAAAAGCTCATTTAGGAACGACATGAACATGCTGCATACGTAGCTGTTTATCTGAAATATCTCCTGAGATTAAGAAAAGCAGTAGCTTAATAAATTAAGTACTTCCTGGTATGGTTTCTGTACTGGTAACTCCCCAAAAGAATCTGGATTGTGGTGAGGGAACAGAGAAAAAAGCTCATTTAGGAACTGCACTTACGAAGGGGGTAGGCAGCTGTATATCAGGGAGTAAACCTTCTGAGAATAAAAACAGCTGGAGCTTGTTAAGGTAATTACACAGGGGAAAGGATAATGTACTGGGATCTCCTCAGAAGATTCTGATTTGTGGTGAGGGGAGACAGATAAAAGCTCCTTTAGGAACGACATGAGCATGCTGCATACGTAGCTGTTTATCAGTAAATATCTGCACTGAGATTAAGAAAAGCAGTAGCTTAATAAATTAAGTACTTCCTGGTATGGTTACTGTACTGGTAACTCCTCAAAAGAACCTGGATTGTGGTGAGGGAACAGAGAAAAAAGTTCATTTAGGAACTGCACTTACGAAGGGGGTAGGCAGCTGTATATCAGGGAGTAAACCTTCTGAGAATAAAAAAAGCTGGAGCTTGTTAAGGGAATTACACAGGGGAAAGGATAGTGTACTGGGAACTCCTCAGAAGAATCTGATTTGTGGTGAGGGGAGAGAGATAAAAGCTCATTTAGGAACGACATGAACATGCTGCGTAGGTAGCTGTTTATCAGTAAATATCTCCACTGAGATTAAGAAAAGCAGTAGCTTAGTAAATTAAGTACTTCCTGGTATGGTTACTGTACTTGTAACTCCCCAAAAGAATCTGGATTGTGGTGAGGGAACAGAGAAAAAAGCCCATTTAGGACCTGAACTTACGAAGGGGGTAGGCAGCTGTATATCAGGGAGTAAACCTTCTGAGAATAAAAACAGCTGGAGATTGTTAAGGTAATTACACCGGGGAAAGGATAATGTACTGGGAACACCTCAGAAGAATCTGATTTGTGGTGAGGGGAGAGAGATAAAAGCTCATTTAGGAACGACATGAACATGCTGTGTAGGTAGGTGTTTATCAGTAAATATCTCCACTGAGATTAAGAAAAGCAGTAGCTTAATAAATTAAGTACTTCCTGGTATGCTTAATGTACTGGTAACTCCCCAAAAGAATCTGGATTGTGGTGAGGGAACAGAGAAAAAAGCTCATTTAGGACCTGAACTTACGAAGGGGGTAGGCAGCTGTATATCAGGGAGTAAACCTTCTGAGAATAAAAACAGCTGGAGATTGTTAAGGTAATTACACAGGGGAAAGGATAATGTACTGGGAACTCCTCAGAAGAATCTGATTTGTGGTGAGGGGAGAGAGATAAAAGCTCATTTAGGAACGACATGAACATGCTGCGTACGTAGCTGTTTATCACTAAATATCTAATGTGAGATTAAGAAAAGCAGTAGCTTAATAAATTAAGTACTTCCTGGTATGGTTGCTGTATTGGTAACTCCCCAAAAGAATCTGGATTGTGGTGAGGGAACAGAGAATAAATCTCATTTAGGACCTGCAGTTACAAAGGGGGTAGGCAGCAGTATATCAGGGAGTAAACCTTCTGAGAATAAAAACAGCTGGAGCTTGTTAAGGTAATTACACTGGGGAAAGGAAAATGTACTGGAAACTCCTCAGAAGAATCTGATTTGTGGTGAGGGGAGAGAGATAAAAGCTCATTTAGGAACGACATGAACATGCTGCGTAGGTAGCTGTTTATCTTAAATATCTCCTGAGATTACGAAAAGCAGTAGCTTAGAAAATTAAGTACTTCCTGGTATGGTTTCTGTACTGGTAACTCCCCAAAAGAATCTGGATTGTGGTGAGGGAACAGAGAAAAAAGCTCATTTAGGACCTGCACTTACGAAGGGGGTAGGCAGCAGTATATCAGGGAGTAAACCTTCTGAGAATAAAAACAGCTGGAGCTTGTTAAGGTAAATACACAGGGGAAAGGATAATGTACTGGGAACTCCTCAGAAGAATCTGATTTGTGGTGAGGGGAGAGAGATTAAAGCTCATTTAGGAACGACATGAACATGCTGCGTTGGTAGCTGTTTATCTTAAATATCTCCTGAGATTAAGAAAAGCAGTAGCTTAATAAATTAAGTACTTCCTGGTATGGTTTCTGTACTGGTAACTCCCCAAAAGAATCTGGATTGTGGTGAGGGAACAGAGAAAAAAGCTCATTTAGGACCTGCACTTACGAAGGGGGTAGGCAGCTTTATATCAGGGAGTAAACCTTCTGAGAATAAAAACAGCTGGAGCTTGTTAAGGTAATTACACAGGGGAAAGGATAATGTACTGGGAACTCCTCAGAAGAATCTGATTTGTGGTGAGGGGAGAGAGATAAAAGCTCATTTAGGAACGACATGAACATGCTGCGTAGGTAGCTGTTTATCAGTAAATATCTCCACTGAGATTATGAAAAGCAGTAGCTTAATAAATTAAGTACTTCCTGGTATGGTTTCTGTACTGGTAACTCCCCAAAAGAATCTGGATTGTGGTGAGGGAACAGAGAAAAAACTCATTTAGGACCTGCACTTACGAAGGGGGTAGGCAGCTGTTTATCAGGGAGTAAACCTTCTGAGAATAAAAACAGCTGGAGCTTGTTAAGGTAATTACACAGGGGAAAGGCTAATGTACTGGGAACTCCTCAGAAGAATCTGATTTGTGGTGAGGGGAGAGAGATAAAAGCTCATTTAGGAACGACATGAACATGCTGCGTAGGTAGCTGTTTATCAGTAAATATCTCCAATGAGATTAAGAAAAGCAGTAGCTTAATAAATTAAATACTTCCTGCTATAGATACTGTACTTCTAACTCCCCAAAAGAATCTGGATTGTGGTGAGGGAACAGAGAAAAAAGCGCATTTAGGACCTGCACTTACGAAGGGGTTAGGCAGCTGTATATCAGGGAGTAAACCTTCTGAGAATAAAAACAGCTGGAGCTTGTTAAGGTAATTACACAGGGGAAAGGATAATGTACTGGGAACTCCTCAGAAGAATCTGATTTGTGGTGAGGGGAGAGAGATGAAAGCTCATTTAGGAACGACATGAACATGCTGCGTAGGTAGCTGTTTATCAGTAAATATCTCCACTGAGATTAAGAAAAGCAGTAGCTTAATAAATTAAGTACTTCCTGGTATGGTTACTGTACTGGTTACTCCCCAAAAGAATCTGGATTGTGGTGATGGAACAGAGAAAAAAGCTCATTTAGGACCTGCACTTACGAAGGGGGTAGGCAGCTTTATATCAGGGAGTAAACCTTCTGAGAATAAAAACAGCTGGAGCTTGTTAAGGTAATTACACAGGGGAAAGGATAATGTACTGGGAACTCCTGAGAAGAATCTGATTTGTGGTGAGGGGAGAGAGATAAAAGCTCATTTAGGAACGACATGAACATGCTGCGTAGGTACCTGTTTATCAGTAAATATCTCCCCTGAGATTAAGAAAAGCAGTAGCTTAATAAATTAAGTACTTCCTGGTATGGTTACTGTACTTGTAACTCCACAAAAGAATCTGGATTGTGGTGAGGGAACAGAGAAAAAATCTCATTTAGGACCTGCGCTTACGAAGGGGGTAGGCAGCTGTATATCAGGGAGTAAACCTTCTGAGAATAAAAACAGCTGGAGCTTGTTAAGGTAATTACACAGGGGAAAGGATAATGTACTGGGAACTCCTCAGAAGAATCTGATTTGTGGTGAGGGGAGAGAGATAAAAGCTCATTTAGGAACGACATGAACATGCTGCATACGTAGCTGTTTATCAGTAAATATCTCCACTGAGATTAACAAAAGCAGTAGCTTAATAAATTAAATACTTCCTGCTATAGATACTGTACTAGTAACTCCCCAAAAGAATCTGGATTGTGGTGAGGGAACAGAGAAAAAAGCTCATTTAGGACCTGCACTTACGAAGGGGGTAGGCAGCTGTATATCAGGGAGTAAACCTTCTGAGAATAAAAACAGCTGGAGCTTGTTAAGGTAATTACACAGGGGAAAGGATAATGTACTGGGATCTCCTCAGAAGAATCTGATTTGTGGTGAGGGGAGAGAGATAAAAGCTCATTTAGGAAAGACATGAACATGCTGCGTAGGTAGCTGTTTATCAGTAAATATCTCCACTGAGATTAAGAAAAGCAGTAGCTTAATAAATTAAGTACTTCCTGGTATGGTTACTGTACTTGTAACTCCCCAAAAGAATCTGGTTTGTGGTGAGGGAACAGAGAAAAAAGCTCATTTATGACCTGCACTTACGAAGGGGGTAGGCAGCTGTATATCAGGGAGTAAACCTTCTGAGAATAAAAACAGCTGGAGCTTGTTAAGGTAATTACACAGGGGAAAGGATAATGTACTGGGAACTCCTCAGAAGAATCTGATTTGTGGTGAGGGGAGAGAGATAAAAGCTCATTTAGGAACGACATGAACATGCTGCATACGTAGCTGTTTATCAGTAAATATCTCCACTGAGATTAAGAAAAGCAGTAGCTTAATAAATTAAGTACTTCCTGCTATAGATACTGTACTGGTAACTCCCCAAAAGAATCTGGATTTTGGTGAGGGAACAGAGAAAAAAGCTCATTTAGGACCTGCACTTACGAAGGGGGTAGGCAGCTGTATATCAGGGAGTAAACTTTCTGAGAATAAAAACAGCTGGAGCTTGTTAAGGTAATTACACAGGGGAAACGATAATGTACTGGGAACTCCTCGGAAGAATCTGATTTGTGGTGAGCAGAGAGAGATGAAAGCTGATTTAGGAACGACATGAACATGCTGCGTACGTAGCTGTTTATCAGTAAATATCTTCACTGAGATTAAGAAAAGCAGTACCTTAATAAACTACGTACTTAGTGGTATGGTTACTGTACTGGTAACTCCCCAAAAGAATCTGGATTCTGGTGAGGGAACAGAGAAAAATGCTCATTTGTGACCTGCATTTACGAAGGGGGTAGGCAGCTGTATATCAGGGAGTAAACCTTCTGAGAATAAAAACAGCTGGAGCTTGTTAAGGTAATTACATAGGGGAAAGGATAATGTACTGGGAACTACTCAGAAGAATCTGATTTGTGGTGAGGGTAGAGAGATAAAAGCTCATTTATGAACGACATGAACATGCTGCGTAGGTAGCTGTTTATCCGTAAATATCTCCACTGAGATTAAGAAAAGCAGTAGCTTAATAAATTAAGTACTTCCTGGTATGGTTACTGTACTGGTAACTCCCCAAAAGAATCTGGATTGTGGTGAAGGAACAGAGAAAAAAGCTCATATAGGACCTGCATTTACGAAGGGGGTAGGCAGCTGTATATCAGGGAGTAAACCTTCTGAGAATAAAAACAGCTGGAGCTGGTTAAGGTAATTACACAGGGGAAAGGATAATGTACTGGGAACTCCTCAGAAGAATCGGATTTGTGGTGAGGGGAGAGAGATAACTCTCATTTAGGAACGACATGAACATGCTGCGTAGGTAGCTGTTTATCAGTAAACATCTCCACTGAGATTAAGAAAAGCAGTAGCTTAATAAACTAAGTACTTCCTGGTACGGTTACTGTACTGGTAACTCCCCAAAAGAATCTGGATTGTGGTGAGGGAACAGAGAAAAAAGCTCATTTAGGACCTGCACTTACGAAGGGGGTAGGCAGCTGTATATCAGGGAGCAAACCTTCTGAGAATAAAAACAGCTGGAGCTTGTTAAGGTAATTACACAGGGGAAAGGATAATGTACTGGGAACTCCTCAGAAGAATCTGATTTGTGGTGAGGGGAGAGAGAAAAAAGCTCCTTTAGGAACGACATGAACATGCTGCGTAGGTAGCTGTTTATCAGTAAATATCTCCACTGAGTTTAAGAAAAGCAGTAGCTTAATAAATTAAGTAATTCCTGGTATGGTTACTGTACTTTTAACTCCCCAAAAGAATCTGGATTGTGGTGAGGGGAACAGAGAATTAAGCTCATTTAGGACCTGCACTTACGAAGGGGGTAGGCAGCTCTATATCAGGGAGTAAACTTTCTGAGAATAAAAACAGCTGGAGCTTGTTAAGGTAATTACACAAGGGAAAGGATAATGTACTGGGAACTCCTCAGAAGAATCTGATTTGTGGTGAGGGGAGAGAGATAAAAGCTCATTTAGGAACGACATGCACATGCTGCATACGTAGCTGTTTGTCAGTAAATATCTCCACTGAGATTAAGAAAAGCATTAGCTTAATAAATTAAGTACTTCCTGCTATGGATACTGTACTGGTAATTCCCCAAAAGAATCTGGATTGTGGTGAGGGAACAGAGAAAATAGCTCATTTAGGGACCTGCAATTACGAAGGGGGTAGGCAGCTGTATATCAGGGAGTAAACCTTCTGAGAATAAAAACAGCTGGAGCTTGTTAAGGTAATTACACAGGGGAAAGGATAATGTACTGGGAACTCCTCAGAAGAATCTGATTTGT
>NW_025957256.1:0-24082 GCF_023159225.1 Perognathus longimembris pacificus | reverse complement strand
TGTATATCAGGGAGTAAACATTCTGAGAATAAAAACAGCTGCAGCTTGTTAAGGTAATTACACAGGGGAAACGATAAGGTACTGGGAAACTCCTCAGAAGAATCTAATTTGTGGTGAGGGGAGAGAGATAAAAGCTCATTTAGGAACGACATGAACATGCTGCGTAGGTAGCTGTTTATCAGTAAATATCTCCACTGAGATTAAGAAAAGCAGTAGCTTAATAAATTAAGTACTTCCTGGTATGGTTACTGTACTGGTAACTCCCCAAAAGAATCTGGATTTTGGTGAGGGACAGAGAAAAATGCTCATTTAGGACCTGCACTTACGAAGGGGTAGGCCGCTGTATATCAGGGAGTAAACCTTCTGAGAATAATAACAGCTGGAGCTTGTTAAGGTAATTACACAGGGGAAAGGATAATGTACTGGGAACTCCTCAGAAGAATCTGACTTGTGGTGAGGGGAGAGAGAAAATAGCTCATTTAGGAACGACATGAACATGCTGAGTAGGTAGCTGTTTATCAGTAAATATCTCCACTGAGATGAAGAAAAGCAGTAGCTTAATGAATGAAGTACTTCCTGGTATGGTTACCGTACTGGTAACTCCCCAAAAGAATCTGGATTGTGGTGAGGGAACAGAGAAAAAAGCTCATTTAGGACCTGCACTTACGAAGGGGGTAGGCAGCTGTATATCAGGGAGTAAACCTTCTGAGAATAAAAACAGCTGGAGCTTGTTAAGGTAATTAAACAGGGAAAAGGATAAAGTACTGGGAACTCCTCAGAAGAATCTGATTTGTGGTGAGGGGAGAGAGATAAAAGCTCATTTAGGAACGACATGAACATGCTGCGTAGGTAGCTGTTTATCAGTAAATATCTCCACTGAGATTAAGAAAAGCAGTAGCTTAATAAATTAAGTACTTCCTGGTATGGTTACTGTACTGGTAACTCCCCAAAAGAATCTAGATTGTGGTGAGGGAACAGAGAAAAAAGCTCATTTAGGACCTGCAGTTACGAAGGGGGTAGGCAGCTGTATATCAGGGAGTAAACCTTCTGAGAATAAAAACAGCTGGAGCTTGTTAAGGTAATTAAACAGGGAAAAGGATAAAGTACTGGGAACTCCTCAGAAGAATCTAATTTGTGGTGAGGGGAGAGAGATAAAAGCTCATTTAGGAACGACATGAACATGCTGCGTAGGTAGCTGTTTATCAGTAAATATCTCCACTGAGATTAAGAAAAGCAGTAGCTTAATAAATTAAGTACTTCCTGGTATGGTTACTGTACTGGTAACTCCCCAAAAGAATCTGGATTGTGGTGAGGGGAACAGAGAAAAATGCTCATTTAGGACCTGCACTTACGAAGGGGGTAGGCCGCTGTATATCAGGGAGTAAACCTTCTGAGAATAATAACAGCTGGAGCTTGTTAAGGTAATTACACAGGGGAAAGGATAATGTACTGGGAACTCCTCAGAAGAATCTGACTTGGTGGTGAGGGGAGAGAGAAAATAGCTCATTTAGGAACGACATGAACATGCTGAGTAGGTAGCTGTTTATCAGTAAATATCTCCACTGAGATGAAGAAAAGCAGTAGCTTAATGAATGAAGTACTTCCTGGTATGGTTACCGTACTGGTAACTCCCAAAAGAATCTGGATTGTGGTGAGGGAACAGAGAAAAAAGCTCATTTAGGACCTGCACTTACGAAGGGGGTAGGCAGCTGTATATCAGGGAGTAAACCTTCTGAGAATAAAAACAGCTGGAGCTTGTTAAGGTAATTAAACAGGAAAAGGATAAAGTACTGGGAACTCCTCAGAAGAATCTGATTTGTGGTGAGGGGAGAGAGATAAAAGCTCATTTAGGAACGACATGAACATGCTGCGTAGGTAGGTGTTTACCAGTAAATATCTCCACTGAGATTAAGAAAAGCAGTAGCTTAATAAATTAAGTACTTCCTGGTATGGTTACTCTACTGGTAACTCCCCAAAAGAATCTGGATGGTGGTGAGGGAACAGAGAAAAAAGCTCATTTAGGACCTGCACTTACGAAGGGGGTAGGCAGCTGTATATCAGGGAGTAAGCTTCTGAGAATAAAAACAGCTGGAGATTGTTAAGGTAATTACACAGGGGAAAGGATAATGTACTGGGAACTCCTCAAAAGAATCTGATTTGTGGTGAGGGGAGAGAGATAAAAGCTCATTTAGGAACGACATGAATTTGCTGCGTAGGTAGCTGTTTATCAGTAAATATCTCCACTGAGAAAAAGAAAAGCAGTAGCTTAATAAATTAAGTACTTCCTGGTATGGTTACTGTACTGGTAACTCCCCAAAAGAATCTGGATTTTGGTGAGGGAACAGAGAAAAAAGCTCATTTAGGACCTGCACTTACGAAGCCGGTAGGCAGCTGTGTATCAGGGAGTAAACCTTCTGAGAATAAAAACAGCTGGAGCTTGTTAACGTAATTACACAGGGGAAGGATAATGTACTGGGAACTCCTCAGAAGAATCTGAGTTGTAGTGAGGGGAGAGAGATAAAAGCTCATTTTTGAACGACATGAACATGCTGCATACGTAGCTGTTTATCAGTAAATATGTCCACTGGGATTAAGAAAAGCAGTAGCTTAATAAATTAAGTACTCCCTGTATGGATACTGTACTGGTAATTCCCCAAAAGAATCTGGATTGTGGTGAGGGAACAGAGAAAAAAGCTCATTAGGACCTGCACTTACGAAGGGGTTAGGCAGCTGTATATCAGGGAGTAAACCTTCTGAGAATTAAAAACAGCTGGAGCTTGTTAAGGTAATTACACAGGGGAAAGGATAATGTACTGGGAACTCCTCAGAAGAATCTGATTTGTGGTGAGGGGAGAGAGATAAAAGCTCATTTAGGAACGACATGAACATGCTGCATAGGTAGCTGTTTATCAGTAAATATCTCCACTGAGATTAAGAAAAGCAGTAGCTAATAAATTAAGTACTTCCTGGTATGGTTACGGTACTGGTAACTCCCCAAAAGAATCTGGATTGTGGTGAGGGAACAGAGAAAACAGCTCATTAAGACCTGCACTTATGAAGGGGGTAGGCAGCTGTATATCAATGAGTAACCTTCTGAGAATAAAAACAGCTGGAGCTTGTTAACGTAATTACACAGGGAAAGGATAATGTACTGGGAACTCCTCAGAAGAATGTGATTTGTGGTGAGGGGAGAGAGATAAAAGCTCATTTAGGAACGACATGAACATGCTGCATACGTAGCTGTTTATCAGTAAATATCTCCACTGAGATTAAGAAAAGCAGTAGCATAATAAATTAAGTATTTCCTGGTATGGATACTGTACTGGTAACTCCCCAAAAGAATCTGGATTGTGGTGAGGGAACAGAGAAAAAAGCTCATTTAGGACCTGCACTTACGAAGGGGGTAGGCAGCTGTATATCAGGGAGTAAACCTTCTGAGAATAAAAACTGCTGGAGCTTGTTAAGGTAATTACACAGGGGAAAGGATGATGTACTGGGAAATCCTCAGAAGAATCTGATTTGTGGTGAGGGGAGAGAGATAAAAGCTCCTTTAAGAACGACATGACCATGCTGCGCAGGTAGCTGTTTATCAGTAAATATTTCCACTGAGATTAAGAAAAGCAGTAGCTTAATAAATTAAGTACTTCTGGTATGGTTACTGTGCTGGTAACTCCCCAAAAGAATCTGGATTGTGGTGAGGGAACAGAGAAAAAAGCTCATTAGGACCTGCACTTACGAAGGGGGTAGGCAGCTGTATATCAGGGAGTAAAACTTCTGAGAATAAAAACAGCAGGAGCTTGTTAAGGTAATTACAGAGGGGAAAGGATAGTGTACTGGGAACTCCTCAGAAGAATCTGATTGTGGTGAGGGGAGAGAGATAAAAGCTCATTTAGGAACAACATGAACATGCTGCGTAGGTAGCTGTTTATCAGTAAATATCTCCACTGAGATTAAGAACAGCAGTAGCTTAATAAATTAAGTACTTCCTGGTATGGTTACTGTACTGGTAACTCCCCAAAAGAATCTGGATTGTGGTGAGGGAACAGAGAAAAAAGCTCATTTAGGACCTGCACTTACGAAGGGGGTAGGCAGCTGTATATCAGGGAGTAAACCTTCTGAGAATAAAAACAGCTGGGAGCTTGTTAAGGTAATTACACAGGGAAAGGATAATGTACTGGGAACTCCTCAGAAGAATCTGATTTGTGGTGAGGGGAGAGAGATAAAAGCTCATTTAGGAACGACATGAACATGCTGCGTAGGTAGCTGTTTATCAGTAAATATCTCCACTGAGATTAAGAAAAGCAGTAGCTTAATAAATTAAGTACTTCCTGGTATGGTTACTGTACTGGTAACTCCCCAAAAGAATCTGGATTGTGGTGAGGGAACAGAGAAAAAAGCTCATTTAGGACCTGCACTTACGAAGGGGGTAGGCAGCTGTATATCAGGGGGTAAACCTTCTGAGAATAAAAACAGCTGGAGCTTGTTAAGGTAATTACACAGGGGAACGGATAATGTACCGGGAACTCCTCAGAAGAATCTGATTTGTGGTGAGGGGAGAGAGATAAAAGCTCATTTAGGAACGACATGAACATGCTGCATAGGTAGCTGTTTATCAGTAAATATCCCCACTGAGATTAAGAAAAGCAGTAGCTTACTAAATTAAGTACTTCCTGGTATGGTTACTGTACTGGTAACTCCCCAAAAGAATCTGGATTGTGGTGAGGCCTGCCGGGGCAGCCGGCAGGGGAACAGAAATCCTGACTGAGGGCGGCAGGGATACGGAAAAGGAAAAATAAGGCAAGAGAAAAAAGACAAGAGACAAAGATGGGGTACGGGAGGTCTACAGCCGTAAGGTTGAACCTCAAGACTGCAGCCAAGTTTATTCCAACTACCAGCTTATATGCAGTTTTGGAACCAGGGAATAGCATAGGATTGTTAACATTCCAGAACATAAAGAGTCTTTGAAGTTTGCAACATTTGATTACAGTAAACACAGGACAAGGTTGATTAACATAGGAATCTACTCCAGCGGACATAGCAAGGTGGGGCATAGCAAAGCAATTCCGGACAGTAGCTGTGAACAGATGTCCTTGCCTTTAGCATATCCTGGCGGTAACAGCACAGCCAGAGGTGATAATTTACCTAGCTGCAGTCTGGCTCCCGTCATCTTGGCGACATCGGCACAGCCAGAGGTCAGGATGAGCTTAGCTGCTAGCTCGGCTCCCGACAGTGAGGGAACAGAGAAAAAAGCTCATTTAGGACCTGCACTTACGAACGGGTAGGCAGCTGTATATCAGGGAGTAACCTTCTGAGAATAAAAACAGCTGGTGCTTGTTAAGGTAATTACACAGGGGAAAGGATAATGTACTGGGAACTCCTCAGAAGAATCTGATTTGTGGTGAGGGGAGAGAGATAAAAGCTCATTTAGGAACGACATGAACATGCTGCGTAGGTAGCTGTTTATCAGTAAATATCTCCACTGAGATTAAGAAAAGCAGTAGCTTAATAAATTAAGTACTTCCTGGTATGGTTACTGTACTGGTAACTCCCCAAAAGAATCTGGATTGTGGTGAGGCCTGCGGGGCAGTCGGCAGGGGAACAGAAATCCTGACTGAGGGGCGGCAGGGATACGGAAAAGGAAAAATAAGGCAAGAGGAAAAAGACAAGAGACAAAGATGGGGTACGGGAGGTCTACAGCCGTAAGGTTGAACCTCAAGACTGCAGCCAAGTTTATTCCAACTACCAGCTTATATGCAGTTTTGGAACCAGGGAATAGCATAGGATTGTTAACATTCCAGAACATAAAGAGTCTTTGAAGTTTGCAACATTTGATTACAGTAAACACAGGACAAGGTTGATTAACATAGGAATCTACTCCAGCGGACATAGCAAGGTGGGGGCATAGCAAAGCAATTCCGGACAGTAGCTGTGAACAGATGTCCTTGCCTTTAGCATATCCTGGCGGGTAACAGCACAGCCAGAGGTGATAATTTACCTAGCTGCAGGTCTGGCTCCCGTCATCTTGGCGACATCGGCACAGTCAGAGGTCAGGATGACCTTAGCTGCTAGCTCGGCTCCCGACAGTGAGGGAACAGAGAAAAAAGCTCATTTAGGACCTGCACTTACGAACGGGGTAGGCAGCTGTATATCAGGGAGTAAACCTTCTGAGAATAAAAACAGCTGGAGCTTGTTAAGGTAATTACACAGGGGGAAAGGATAATGTACTGGGAACTCCTCAGAAGAATCTGATTTGTGGTGAGGGGAGAGAGATAAAAGCTCATTTAGGAACGACATGAACATGCTGCGTAGGTAGCTGTTTATCAGTAAATATCTCCACTGAGATTAAGAAAAGCAGTAGCTTAATAAATTAAGTACTTCCTGGTATGGTTACTGTACTGGTAACTCCCCAAAAGAATCTGTATTGTGGTGAGGGAACAGAGAAAAAAAGCTCATTAGGACCTGCACTTACGAACGGGGTAGGCAGCTGTATATCAGGGAGTAAACCTTCTGAGAATAAAAACAGCTGGAGCTTGTTAAGGTAATTACACAGGGGAAAGGATAATGTACCGGGAACTCCTCAGAAGAATCTGATTTGTGGTGAGGGGGAGAGAGATAAAAGCTCATTTAGGAACGACATGAACACGCTGCGTAGGTAGCTGTTTATCAGTAAATATCTCCACTGAGATTAAGAAAAGCAGTAGCTTAATAAATTAAGTACTTCCTGGTATGGTTACTGTACTGGTAACTCCCAAAAGAATGTGGATTGTGGTGAGGCCTGCCGGGGCAGCCGGCAGGGGAACAGAAATCCTGACTGAGGGGCGGCAGGGATACGGAAAAGGAAAAATAAGGCAAGAGAAAAAAGACAAGAGACAAAGATGGGGTACGGGAGGTCTACAGCCGTAAGGTTGAACCTCAAGACTGCAGCCAAGTTTATTCCAACTACCAGCTTATTTGCAGTTTTGGAACCAGGGAATAGCATAGGATTGTTAACATTCCAGAACATAAAGAGTCTTTGAAGTTTGCAACATTTGATTACAGTAAACACAGGACAAGGTTGATTAACATAGGAATCTACTCCAGTGGACATAGCAAGGTGGGGGCATAGCAAAGCAATTCCGGACAGTAGCTGTGAACACATGTCCTTGCCTTTAGCATATCCTGGCGGTAACAGCACAGCCAGAGGTGATAATTTACCTAGCTGCAGGTCTGGCTCCCGTCATCTTGGCGACATCGGCACAGTCAGAGGTCAGGATGAGCTTAGCTGCTAGCTCGGCTCCCGACAGTGAGGGAACAGAGAAAAAAGCTCATTTAGGACCTGCCACTTACGAACGGGGTAGGCAGCTGTATATCAGGGAGTAAACCTTCTGAGAATAAAAACAGCTGGAGCTTGTTAAGGTAATTACACAGGGGAAAGGATAATGTACTGGGAACTCCTCAGAAGAATCTGATTTGTGGTGAGGGGAGAGAGATAAAAGCTCATTTAGGAACGACATGAACATGCTGCGTAGGTAGCTGTTTATCAGTAAATATCTCCACTGAGATTAAGAAAAGCAGTAGCTTAATAAATTAAGTACTTCCTGGTATGGTTACTGTACTGGTAACTCCCAAAAGAATCTGGATTGTGGTGAGGGAACAGAGAAAAAAGCTCATTTAGGACCTGCACTTACGAACGGGGTAGGCAGCTGTATATCAGGGAGTAAACCTTCTGAGAATAAAACAGCTGGAGCTTGTTAAGGTAATTACACAGGGGAAAGGATAATGTACCGGGAACTCCTCAGAAGAATCTGATTTGTGGTGAGGGGAGAGAGATAAAAGCTCATTTAGGAACGACATGAACATGCTGCATAGGTAGCTGTTTATCAGTAAATATCTCCACTGAGATTAAGAAAAGCAGTAGCTTAATAAATTAAGTACTTCCTGGTATGGTTACTGTACTGGTAACTCCCCAAAAGAATCTGGATTGTGGTGAGGCCTGCCGGGGCAGCCGGCAGGGGAACAGAAATCCTGACTGAGGGGCGGCAGGGATACGGAAAAGGAAAAATAAGGCAAGAGAAAAAAGACAAGAGACAAAGATGGGGTACGGGAGGTCTACAGCCGTAAGGTTGAACCTCAAGACTGCAGCCAAGTTTATTCCAACTACCAGCTTATATGCAGTTTTGGAACCAGGGAATAGCATAGGATTGTTAACATTCCAGAACATAAAGAGTCTTTGAAGTTTGCAACATTTGATTACAGTAAACACAGGACAAGGTTGATTAACATAGGAATCTACTCCAGTGGACATAGCAAGGTGGGGGCATAGCAAAGCAATTCCGGACAGTAGCTGTGAACACATGTCCTTGCCTTTAGCATATCCTGGCGGTAACAGCACAGCCAGAGGTGATAATTTACCTAGCTGCAGGTCTGGCTCCCGTCATCTTGGCGACATCGGCACAGCCAGAGGTCAGGATGAGCTTAGCTGCTAGCTCGGCTCCCGACAGTTCCCCCGTCTTTTTATTAAAAGAAGCGAACCCGCCTGTCTTAGGTGGGGTGGGTGCCCCAGCCCGCCTTACCCGTCTTGGGGAACAACTTCAGAGCAGTGCTGAAGGCCCTGTCTTAGGTCGGTCTAAGGCTGGCACCGCCTCATACCCGTCTCTGGCTGCGGTTCCTCTCGGGGGAAGTTCATTTACTTGGAGCTTGACCTTATGCAGCTGGCTGGCTAAACTCATGAAAGAGTTTTGCAATATGCGTACAATGCAAGGAAGACATAGGCAAGCCATCAGCAAAAGTATCCCTGGGCCGAGCAATGTCATTAGCAGCCCCTTAACGTTAGTTAAGGAAGGGACATACTGTTGAAGTTGTTCAAACAGTTCTTTTGCTGTTTCTGCCACTTTAAAGTCCAAAGGCGGAGCCTGTTCTAGTCCGGCTATTTGTCTATGGAGTTGAAAGAGATCTAAGGACAAGTTATTATGGTGCCAAATACCATTTAAATGTGCTACAACTTGTTCCCAAGGATAGCTTGACCCATTATACTTATGGGGGGTCACACAAATAAAGTCAAACCCAGCATGACAGCGCACCCGTTGCAAAGTTTGTAAGGCACGAATTTGTTCTCCCAGAGACAACACAGATTCATACAATGCTTCTAATTTTTGTTCTACCTTATCATCAATCCTGCCTTGAAAGTGCAGGGCTTGCGTGGTATTATGAGCAAGCTGATTAACATGGTGAGCTGTCTGCACATTTTGTGTTAAAGCCACAGTAGCCGCTGCAGCAGAGGCAGCTAAGGAAATAAAGGCTAAAATTCCTGCTATTAATAGCCCTACAAATCGTCTAGGGCGCATAAGTTCTTTTAAATGTTTTAACACTTGAATACCTGTTTCTTCATACCAAGCTTCAGATAAGTTTACAGGAAGCATAACAAATGGTGGTTGCTTAATAATAATTACAGAATCAGTAAGACCACTATACAAGCAATTTGTAAAAGAACAGTTAGTGCGGGTAACATTGAAATACATGGCTCCTATAGAAATATTAAAAGGTCCATACATAATAGCATAAGGGGGTGTTACACAACTCATAATATTTTTTAAAGAAGTAGAAGTGGGCCAGGAGATATTATTCAGAGCAGCCACTAACATCCAGACATGGCGTTGAGGGCGTCCATTCATCCACCACAGACCTGGGTTGAACTTATTGGTGAGATTAGCTCCGGACCAGTCCATCAGCTGAGAATTAGTTCCTGAAATATTGGTTATAAATGGGTGATCATGTCTACACTTTACAGGGTGCAGTTCTCCCGTGAATTCTACAATTTGAGAGGAGTTGATGCAGCGAGGTATCATGAAGGATGAGGTAGAATTGGCACTTACAGGGAACCCAGTAGGCAATGAAGTCATTTGTATACTATACACTTGACTTTTATCAGGAATCCAAATTCTATAGTTTATGGATTGCATCACAGTACAGCCTGGAATATAACTGTTGGATTCAGTTGTAAAACATAAAGGGGTTCCAATGCCAGAAGCTGCAAAGTCTCCCATTTTAATGTGTTGGACAAAAGGGTCTGGAGCTGTACCGTACGCTGATCTGTTGACATGGACGAACACCTCAGCTTCCTCCCAGGTTGCAGGGTGCACAATCGGTGGATCTGGCACATAAGCCCAGTGGGTCAGCGCTTGTACCGTTCTGATGAGTTTCCACAATCCGAACACAACGCTCAGGTAGCCAGCGGGCATCATTTTCATCCTGTGAAAAAACACAGACATGTCCTCGACCCCATGTCAATACCGGATCGGGCCCGTGCCAAGCACTTGTTAAAGGATCTTTCCACTTAACTTGAGCAAAAGCTCTTTGCTCTCTCTTTTCCCAGAACCGCTGTGCTGCGGAGTGGCCATTGCAATCCAATTTAAAAAATTTAGTACGAATAAAGCATGAGAAAGTATATTAACAGGAGAGAAGGGGTATAGTTCCCCCCCTTTTAATTTAGAAATTTGGTGTTTTAACAAACCGTTGGCCCGTTCGACAATTCCTTGACCATGAGGATTATAGGGGATTCCTGTAGAGTGAACAATTTGGTAAGATTTGCAAAAAGTTTGAAAAGCTCGTCCAACATATCCCGGACCATTATCAGTTTTAATTTGTTTAGGAAGTCCCATAGTAGCAAAGCAGCGTAAGGCATGGGAGATACAATGTTTGCCAGCTTCCCCGCTAAGAGGAGTAGCCATAATAAAATTAGAGTAAGTGTCTATTGTAACATGGACAAAGCGGAGCCGTCCAAAAGAGGGGATGTGGGGTAACATCCATTTGCCAAACATGATTAGCCACTAAGCCTCGGGGATTAATCCCATTGGAGGCACAGGCAGGAAGGTAGCACAGTTGGGACAAGTTTTTACAATTTGACGAGCTGCCTCACGAGTAATATGAAATTGTTGACGTAGGGCACGACTGTTTTGATGGTGGGCAGCATGTGATTGCTTTGCCAAGTCAATTTGAGAAAGAAAAATTTGGGTAGCCTCATCCGTAACAGCATTGCCCTCACTTAATGGTCCAGGAAGCTTAGTATGAGCACGTATAAATCCAAAAAAACACGGACAGGTGCGAGAGCGAAGAAGAAGTTGTATCTGGCGAAAAAGTGTTTGGATAGTGGAATTAGCTATACCAAGAAAAGGGACAGTTTCAATGACCTGAAGGGCTCGAATAACATAATGACTATCTGAATATAAATTAAAGGCTTTAGTAGGTAAAAGAGTAAGGGCCTCTAAAACTGCTTGAAGTTCAACTTCCTGGGCAGAAGAAAGCCCAGTGTCCCAAGATCTAGTTTCACCATCAATAGTAAGAGCTGCTGTTCCATTAGAGGATCCGTCTGTAAACACCAAGGCAGCCTTAGAAAGAGGAGATAAAGATACAATCTGAGGAAATATAAAAGTGTAAGAAGAGGCAAAGTGAAGTAACTTGTTAGAGGGATAATGATGTGAAATTGTGCCCACAAAATTGGCCCAAGCAATGGCCCAGGAATCACAATGAATATAAAGCCATTCTTGCTGCTGCAAAGTATAGGGGATATAAATAACCCGTGGATCTCGTCCAAGATACTTACAAGATTCCACACGGCACATATGGACTAAGGTGGCTACCAATTCATAATAAGGAGTTAACACTTTTGAAGGAGTAGCAGGCAAGGAAAGCCACAAAAGGGGTCCCTTCTGCCAGAGGACCGCTGTTGGAGAATGAGGTGTAGTTAAAATATAAGCTTCCCAAGGGGCTGAGTAATCAATATAATTATATGTTGGGAAGAAATGGCAGAATTTACTATGCTCAAGGCTTCTGCTGCTTCAGTTGTCATTTCTCTGGGAGATGTAGGGTCAGGGTCCCCCTTTAATAGATCAAACAAAGGTTTTAATTCAGCTGTGGACAATTTAAGATAAGGGCGAAGCCAATTAATATCTCCCAGGAATTTTTGAAAATCATGCAAAGTACGTAAATGAGAAGTCTTAATCTGTAATTTCTGGCTAGTAAAATAATAAGGACCCAAAATATGACCAAGATAAGTATATGGAGGATGCTCTTGCACCTTTTCACTAGCTATTATTAACCCAAAAGAGGTGAGATCTTGCTTTAACTGTCCAAAGGCTTGGCGTACTACTTCAGGGTTTAAGTGAGCCAACAAAATATCATCTGTGTAGTGAATAATATAAACAGAAGGAAAATTTTGGCGAGTAGAAGAGAGAGCCCGTGCCACAAAGCTTTGACACAAAGTGGGGCTGTTTGCCATGCCTTGGGGGTAACACTAGCCAATGGTATCTTTTCATGGGTTCTTTAAAATATGTAGAGGGGACACTAAAAGCAAAGCGTTTGCAATCTTGAGGAGCAAGAGGTATGGTATAAAAACAATCTTTTAAGTCAATTATAATTTTGTATGTATTTTGAGGAATTGCCATAGGAGAGGGCAAGCCTGGTTGTAATGCCCCCATAAGTTCCATGGTGGCATTCACTCGCCGGAGATCCTGTAGGAGTCTCCATTTGCCAGATTTCTTTTTAACAACAAAAATAGGCGAATTCCATGGGGAAGTAGTAGGAGCAATGTGGCCCAAGTCCAGCTGTTCCTGCACCAGCTGTTGGGCAACAACAATCTTTTCAATTGATAGGGGCCACTGATCCACCCACACTGGACTGTCTGATAACCATGTGATAGGATCGGCATGAGGGACAGGACGAGCAGCAACCCCCGTTAAAAATATCCCAGCCCTTGTCTAGGAGGTCGGGGCTGAGGTTGAATGGGTTCTCTAATACCTTGCTGATGACTTCCCAATCCTCCTGAGGGCAGTAGCCCTTGACTTAGGAGTTGACGAGTGACTGCGTCACTAGGGCTAAACAAATAAACTCCCATTTTTTCCATAATATCTCTGCCCCACAAATTTATGGGCAAATGATCTAATACAAAAGGCTGGAAAGTCCCAGAATGCCCCTCACCATCTCTCCAGTTAAGGATGGCACTGCTTTGTTGGGTGTCTGTGGCATGGCCAATCCCTGCAGGGATGTAAGAGACGCAGTAAGAGGCCAGTTGGAAGGCCAATGTCTCTTGGCTATCACAGACACATCTGCTCCTGTATCTAACAGACCTCGGAAGGGCTTTTCTTGTATATAAATTGTAAGCTCGGGCCTCTCCCGTTTTATGTTTTGAACCCAAAATATGTCTGAGGACCCGAAACTCCTTTCTCCCCTCGGGTTCGGGGTGGCTGATGCACCGACTGAAATTAAAGGAATAAGGATGAGCTGAGGCAATCCTTTGCCCTGCAGGGATGGAGATAACACTAACAGGCGCTGAAGCCATGATTTTTATTTCTCCAGTATAGTCCTGATCTATCACTCCTGGAATAATATGCAGGCCTCTCAGCGCAGAGCTACTGCGGCCTAACAGCAAGCCAACGGATCCCCTCGGTAGGGGGCCAATGGCTCCTGTAGGGAGGGCCTGGACTCCCATCTCCGGAGTCAGTACTGAGCTGGTGGAGGAGCAGAGGTCCAGTCCTGCACTCCCTGGCATTGCTCGGAGGAGGCAGGAAACTGATTGTAACTGCGAGTTGTTGGGGGATGGGCCTGAGGTTGGGGGAAGGAAGGGGCCGCCCCAAAATTTCTCTGCGGGGCCAGGGGCTGGCCCTTCTGCCAGTTTCCCGAAATCGGGCGGCCAGAGTTAACAAAGTAGATCTACATTTCCTAGCCCAATGCTTCCCTTTATTACAACGGGACAAGTTCCAGGCTTAGCTCTCCTTTCCTGGTTAGGGCAGTGAGCCATTAAGTGGCCCATTTGTCCGCAGGAAAAACAGCTGCCAGGGAGGCCCAGCAGTGCGCAGATGTCCCTTTCCTTTTTCCCCTGTGCGGGGGGTGCGCAAGAACTCAGTTACAGTCTGCCCCTGGAGCGCTGCAGCCAGCGTGAGGCCCTGCATATAGGATGGACCAATGTCTGCACAAAGCCGTATATAGTCAGTTATTTCTCCCTTTCTCTTAATGGGTCTGATGGCTGCTTGGCAGGCTGCATTAGCATTCTCGTAAGCCAATTGTTGTACAAGGATCTTGCCGGCACCCTCATCTCGGATCAGACAACTTGTCGCCTCCAATAACCGAGAGACAAAGTCTTGATAAGGCTCATCTGACCCCTGTCTAATTTTGGAGAGGTCTTCAGTTTTACTAGAGTTAGGAAGTCTACTCCAGGCACGTTTAGCGGCAGCACTTATCTGATCGTAAACGTCCGGGGCGTAATCTAACTGGGTCTCGGTGCTAGCATGATCACCTTCCCCAGCCAGCTCCGCAAATGAAGCAGGCACATTATTTGCTCTGTTAGTCTCTGCTGTTGCCTGACACTGATCTACAAATTCAGACTTCCATAGCAAGTAATCTCCTCCACTAAGACAAGCCTTAGCTAACTGTTTCCAATCATTTGGGCATAAAGTTTTAGCAGCCAAGGTATCAAGAATAACTTGAGTAAATGGCGCTGTAGGGTCGTATTGAGCACAAGCATTCTTCAGATCACTTATTTGTTTAAATGGCAAAGGCTGGTGGACTGCTTCGTTATCTTCAGTCCTCCTTACTGGGAATAATTGAAAACCAGAAATGTCCTCCCCTTCATGAGCAGCCTGCGCCAGGGAGAGTTGCAGGGCACTACGCTTAGGGGAAGGATTAGGACTTGACCCAAAAAGGAGTTCACTGCTCGGAGGGCCAGGCGCCTTTAACAGCGCTGGCTAAGATGGTACTGGCAGTGAGACAATAGCAGGCGGTGGGGGGTGGTGGGAAAGGAGTTCCCAGTACATTATCCTTTCCCCTGTGTAATTACCTTAACAAGATTACCGCCAAGATTGTGGGTGGGGGCCCACAAGTTTCTAACTTTGCAGGAGTTTGTTGTCCTGGCTGAAGCTGGGACAACAGGGTTATGGTTGATTCCAGCATTTTCTCAACATGAGTTAATCTGTCTACAGTAGGCTCATTGCATAATTTCTCCTCAGAGTCTGAGCCATCTGAGTCTTCCTTAGTATCTAGCCTAGTGGGTTCAGATCTTACTAATTTACTCAGCTCTTCCCGGGCAGCTGCATAAGTTCCGGGGGCTGGTGATGTTCATCAGGCCCCTGTTCAGTTTCTCTGATGGACTGATCGAATCTAACCCGTTCATGTCTAGGATCCAAACAATCTCGGACCAGATTCCAGAGAATAAAGGCATCCACTGGATTTTCTCAGGGCCATTTAAATCATAATACTCCTGAATCTTTTTCCTATCTTTCGCCAAGTTTCTAAGTTAATGGTTCCTTCCTCCGGGAACCAGGGGCATGCTTCCTCAACAAAATGAAAGAAACGTTCTAACTGACTTTGGCCAATTTTCACTCCCGGGTATGTAGCATGCCTTTGAGGGCCTGCACGTATAGCGTGCGGCTATTACCTTGTCCCATAATTTATTACTCCCGACGATACACTCTCCTTCCGCTCTCCTTCTCAACTATTCGGACGTCCTTACATGAGCGGGGGTCACCTGCCGTCGATCCCAGGTCTTCAAGTCCCTGTTCAGGCGCCAAACCGGTAACTCCCCAAAAGAATCTGGATTGTGGTGAGGCCTGCCGGGGCAGCCGGCAGGGGAACAGAAATCCTGACTGAGGGGCGGCAGGGATACGGAAAAGGAAAAATAAGGCAAGAGAAAAAGACAAGAGACAAAGATGGGGTACGGGAGGTCTACAGCCGTAAGGTTGAACCTCAAGACTGCAGCCAAGTTTATTCCAACTACCAGCTTATATGCAGTTTTGGAACCAGGGAATAGCATAGGATTGTTAACATTCCAGAACATAAAGAGTCTTTGAAGTTTGCAACATTTGATTACAGTAAACACAGGACAAGGTTGATTAACATAGGAATCTACTCCAGCGGACATAGCAAGGTAGGGGCATAGCAAAGCAATTCCGGACAGTAGCTGTGAACAGATGTCCTTGCCTTTAGCATATCCTGGCGGTAACAGCACAGCCAGAGGTCATAATTTACCTAGCTGCAGGTCTGGCTCCCATCATCTAGGCGACATCGGCACAGCCAGAGGTTAGGATGAGCTTAGCTGCTAGCTCGGCTCCCGACAGTGAGGGAACAGAGAAAAAAGCTCATTTAGGACCTGCACTTACGAACGGGGTAGGCAGCTGTATATCAGGGAGTAAACCTTCTGAGAATAAAAACAGCTGGAGCTTGTTAAGGTAATTACACAGGGGAAAGGATAATGTACTGGGAACTCCTCAGAAGAATCTGATTTGTGGTGAGGGGAGAGAGATAAAAGCTCATTTAGGAACGACATGAACATGCTGCGTAGGTAGCTGTTTATCAGTAAATATCTCCACTGAGATTAAGAAAAGCAGTAGCTTAATAAATTAAGTACTTCCTGGTATGGTTACTGTACTGGTAACTCCCCAAAAGAATCTGGATTGTGGTGAGGGAACAGAGAAAAAAGCTCATTTAGGACCTGCACTTACGAAGGGGATAGGCAGCTGTATATCAGGGAGTAAACCTTCTGAGAATAAAAACAGCTGGAGCTTGTTAAGGTAATTACACATGGGAACGGATAGTGTACTGGGAACTCCTCAGAAGAATCTGATTTGTGGTGAGGGGAGAGAGATAAAAGCTCATTTAGGAACGACATGAACATGCTGCATAGGTAGCTGTTTATCAGTAAATATCTCCCCTGAGATTAAGAAAAGCAGTAGCTTAATAAATTAAGTACTTCTTGGTAAGGTTACTGTACTGGTAACTCCCCAAAAGAATCTGGATTGTGGTGAGGAAACAGAGAAAAAAGCTCATTTAGGACCTGCACTTACGAAGGGGGTAGGCAGCTGTATATCAGGGAGTAAACCTTCTGAGAATAAAAACAGCTGGAGCTTGTTAAGGTAATTACACAGGGGAAAGGATAATGTACTGGGAACTCCTCAGAAGAATCTGATTTGTGGTGAGGGGAGAGAGATAAAAGCTCATTTAGGAACGACATGAACATGCTGCGTAGGTAGCTGTTTATCAGTAAATATCTCCACTGAGATTAAGAAAAGCAGTAGCTTAATAAATTAAGTACTTCCTGGTATGGTTACTGTACTGGTAACTCCCCAAAAGAATCTGGATTGTGGTGAGGGAACAGAGAAAAAAGCTCATTTAGGACCTGCACTTACGAAGGGGGTAGGCAGTTGTATATCAGGGAGTAAACCTTCTGAGAATAAAAACAGCTTTAGCTTGTTAAGGTAATTACACAGGGGAAAGGATAATGTACTGGGAACTCCTCAGAAGAATCTGATTTGTGGTGAGGGGAGAGAGATAAAAGCTCATTTAGGAACGACCTGACATGCTGCGTAGGTAGCTGTTTATCAGTAAATATCTCCACTGAGATTAAGAAAAGCAGTAGCTTAATAAATTAAGTACTTCCTGGTATGGTTACTGTACTGGTAACTCCCCAAAAGAATCTGGATTGTGGTGAGGGAACAGAGAAAAAAGCTCATTTAGGACCTGCACTTACGAAGGGGGTAGGCAGCTGTATATCAGGGAGTAAACCTTCTGAGAATAAAAACAGCTGGAGCTTGTTAAGGTAATTACACAGGGGAAAGGATAATGTACTGGGAACTCCTCAGAAGAATCTGATTTGTGGTGAGGGGAGAGAGATAAAAGCTCATTTAGGAACGACATGAACATGCTGCGTAGGTAGCTGTTTATCAGTAAATATCTCCACTGAGATTAAGAAAAGCAGTAGCTTAATAAATTAAGTACTTCCTGGTATGGTTACTGTACTGGTAACTCCCCAAAAGAATCTGGATTGTGGTGAGGGAACAGAGAAAAAGCTCATTTAGGACCTGCACTTACGAACGGGGTAGGCAGCTGTATATCAGGGAGTAAACCTTCTGAGAATAAAAACAGCTGGAGCTTGTTAAGGTAATTACACATGGGAACGGATAGTGTACTGGGAACTCCTCAGAAGAATCTGATTTGTGGTGAGGGGAGAGAGATAAAAGCCTCATTTAGGAACGACATGAACATGCTGCGTAGGTAGCTGTTTATCAGTAAATATCTCCCCTGAGATTAAGAAAAGCAGTAGCTTAATAAATTAAGTACTTCTTGGTAAGGTTACTGTACTGGTAACTCCCCAAAAGAATCTGGATTGTGGTGACGGAACAGAGAAAAAAGCTCATTTAGGACCTGCACTTACGAAGGGGTTAGGCAGCTGTATATCAGGGAGTATCACTTCTGAGAATAAAAACAGCTGGAGCTTGTTAAGGTAATTACACAGTGGAAAGGATAATGTACTGGGAACTCCTCAGAAGAATCTGATTTGTGGTGAGGGGAGAGATAAAAGCTCATTTAGGAACGACATGAACATGCTGCATACGTAGCTGTTTATCAGTAAATATCTCCACTGAGAATAAGCAAAGCAGTAGCTTAATAAAATAAGTACTTCCTGGTATGGATACTGTACTGGTAACTCCCCAAAAGAATCTGGATTGTGGTGAGGGAACAGAGAATAAAGCTCATTTAGGACCTGCACTTACGAAGGGGGAAGGCAGCTGTATATCAGGGAGTAAACCTTCTGAGAATAAAAACAGCTGGATCTTGTTAAGGTAATTAGACAGGGGAAAGGATAATGTACTGGGAACTGCTCAGAAGAATCTGATTTGTGGTGAGGGGAGAGAGATAAAAGCTCATTTATGAAAGACCTGAACATGCTGCGTAGGTAGCTGTTTATCAGTAAATATCTCCACAGAGATTAAGAAAAGCAGTAGCTTAATAAATTGAGTACTTCCTGTTGTGTTTACTGTACTGGTAACCCCCCAAAAGATTCTGGATTGTGGTGAGGGAACAGAGAATAAAGCTCATTTAGGACCTGCACTTACGAAGGGGTTAGGCAGCTGTATATCAGGGAGTAAACCTTCTGAGAATAAAAACAGCTGGAGCTTGTTAAGGTAATTACACAGGGGAAAGGATAATGTACTGGGAACTCCTCAGAAGAATCTGATTTGTGGTGAGGGGAGAGAGATAAAAGCTCATTTAGGAAGGACATGAACATGCTGCGTACGTAGCTGTTTATCAGTAAATATCTCCACTGAGATTAAGAAAAGCAGTAGCTTAATAAATTAAGTACTTCCTGGTATGGTTACTGTACTGGTAATTCCCCAAAAGAATCTGGATTGTGGTGAGGGAACAGAGAAAAAAGCTCATTTAGGACGTGCACTTACGAAGGGGGTAGGCAGCAGTATATCAGGGAGTAAACCTTCTGAGAATAAAAACAGCTGGAGCTTGTTAAGGTAATTACACAGGGGAAAGGATAATGTACTGCGAACTCCTCAGAAGAATCTGATTTGTGGTGAGGGAGAGAGATAAAAGCTCATTTAGGAACGACATGAACATGCTGCGTAAGGTAGTTGTTTATCAGTAAATATCTCCACTGAGATTAAGAAAAGCAGTGGTTTAATGAATTAAGTACTTCCTGGTATGGTTACTGTACTGGTAACTCCCCAAAAGAATCTGTATTGTGGTGAGGGAACAGAGAATAAAGCTCATTTAGGACCTGCACTTATGAAGGGGGTAGGCAGCTGTATATCAGGGAGTAAACCTTCTGAGAATAAAAACAGCTGGAGCTTGTTAAGGTAATTACACAGGGTAAGGATAATATACTGGGAACTCCTCAAAAGAATCTGATTTGTTGTGAGGGGAGCGAGATAAAAGCTCATTTAGGAAGGACATGAACATGCTGCGTAGGTAGCTGTTTATCAGTAAATATCTCCACTGAGATTAAGAAAAGCAGTAGCTTAATAAATTAAGTACTTCCTGGTATGGTTACTGTACAGGTAACTCCCCAAAGAATCTGGATTGTGGTGAGGGAACAGAGAAAAAAGCTCATTTAGGACCTGCACTTACGAAGGGGTTAGACAGCACTATATCAGGGAGTAAACCTTCTGAGAATAAAAAAAGCTGGAGCTTGTTAAGGTAATTACACAGGGGAAAGGATAATGTACCGGGAACTCCTCAGAAGATTCTGATTTGTGGTGAGTGAAGAGAGATAAAAGCTCATTTAGGAACGACATGAACATGCTGCGTAGGTAGCTGTTTATCAGTAAATATCTCCACTGAGATTATGAAAAGCAGTAGCTTAATAAATTAAGTACTTCCTGGTATGGTTACTGTACTGGAAACTCCCCAAAAGAATCTGGATTGTGGTGAGGGAACAGAGAAAAAAGCTCATTTAAGACCTGCACTTACGAAGGGGGTAGGCAGCTGTATATCAGGGAGTAAACATTCTGAGAATAAAAACAGCTGCAGCTTGTTAAGGTAATTACACAGGGGAAACGATAAGGTACTGGGAACTCCTCAGAAGAATCTAATTTGTGGTGAGGGGAGAGAGATAAAAGCTCATTAGGAACGACATGAACATGCTGCGTAGGTAGCTGTTTATCAGTAAATATCTCCACTGAGATTAAGAAAAGCAGTAGCTTAATAAATTAAGTACTTCCTGGTATGGTTACTGTACTGGTAACTCCCCAAAAGAATCTGGATTTTGGTGAGGGAACAGAGAAAAAATGCTCATTTAGGACCTGCACTTACGAAGGGGGTAGGCCGCTGTATATCAGGGAGTAAACCTTCTGAGAATAATAACAGCTGGAGCTTGTTAAGGTAATTACACAGGGGAAAGGATAATGTACTGGGAACTCCTCAGAAGAATCTGACTTGTGGTGAGGGGAGAGAGAAAATAGCTCATTTAGGAACGACATGAACATGCTGAGTAGGTAGCTGTTTATCAGTAAATATCTCCACTGAGATGAAGAAAAGCAGTAGCTTAATGAATGAAGTACTTCCTGGTATGGTTACCGTACTGGTAACTCCCCAAAAGAATCTGGATTGTGGTGAGGGAACAGAGAAAAAAGCTCATTTAGGACCTGCACTTACGAAGGGGGTAGGCAGCTGTATATCAGGGAGTAAACCTTCTGAGAATAAAAACAGCTGGAGCTTGTTAAGGTAATTAAACAGGGAAAAGGATAAAGTACTGGGAACTCCTCAGAAGAATCTGATTTGTGGTGAGGGGAGAGAGATAAAAGCTCATTTAGGAACGACATGAACATGCTGCGTAGGTAGCTGTTTATCAGTAAATATCTCCACTGAGATTAAGAAAAGCAGTAGCTTAATAAATTAAGTACTTCCTGGTATGGTTACTGTACTGGTAACTCCCCAAAAGAATCTAGATTGTGGTGAGGGAACAGAGAAAAAAGCTCATTTAGGACCTGCAGTTACGAAGGGGGTAGGCAGCTGTATATCAGGGAGTAAACCTTCTGAGAATAAAAACAGCTGGAGCTTGTTAAGGTAATTAAACAGGAAAAGGATAAAGTACTGGGAACTCCTCAGAAGAATCTAATTTGTGGTGAGGGGAGAGAGATAAAAGCTCATTTAGGAACGACATGAACATGCTGCGTAGGTAGCTGTTTATCAGTAAATATCTCCACTGAGATTAAGAAAAGCAGTAGCTTAATAAATTAAGTACTTCCTGGTATGGTTACTGTACTGGTAACTCCCCAAAAGAATCTGGATTGTGGTGAGGGAACAGAGAAAAATGCTCATTTAGGACCTGCACTTACGAAGGGGGTAGGCCGCTGTATATCAGGGAGTAAACCTTCTGAGAATAATAACAGCTGGAGCTTGTTAAGGTAATTACACAGGGGAAAGGATAATGTACTGGGAACTCCTCAGAAGAATCTGACTTGTGGTGAGGGGAGAGAGAAAATAGCTCATTTAGGAACGACATGAACATGCTGAGTAGGTAGCTGTTTATCAGTAAATATCTCCACTGAGATGAAGAAAAGCAGTAGCTTAATGAATGAAGTACTTCCTGGTATGGTTACCGTACTGGTAACTCCCCAAAAGAATCTGGATTGTGGTGAGGGAACAGAGAAAAAAGCTCATTTAGGACCTGCACTTACGAAGGGGGTAGGCAGCTGTATATCAGGGAGTAAACCTTCTGAGAATAAAAACAGCTGGAGCTTGTTAAGGTAATTAAACAGGGAAAAGGATAAAGTACTGGGAACTCCTCAGAAGAATCTGATTTGTGGTGAGGGGAGAGAGATAAAAGCTCATTTAGGAACGACATGAACATGCTGCGTAGGTAGGTGTTTACCAGTAAATATCTCCACTGAGATTAAGAAAAGCAGTAGCTTAATAAATTAAGTACTTCCTGGTATGGTTACTCTACTGGTAACTCCCCAAAAGAATCTGGATTGTGGTGAGGGAACAGAGAAAAAAGCTCATTTAGGACCTGCACTTACGAAGGGGGTAGGCAGCTGTATATCAGGGAGTAAAGCTTCTGAGAATAAAAACAGCTGGAGATTGTTAAGGTAATTACACAGGGGAAAGGATAATGTACTGGGAACTCCTCAAAAGAATCTGATTTGTGGTGAGGGAGAGAGATAAAAGCTCATTTAGGAACGACATGAATTTGCTGCGTAGGTAGCTGTTTATCAGTAAATATCTCCACTGAGAAAAAGAAAAGCAGTAGCTTAATAAATTAAGTACTTCCTGGTATGGTTACTGTACTGGTAACTCCCAAAAGAATCTGGATTTTGGTGAGGGAACAGAGAAAAAAGCTCATTTAGGACCTGCACTTACGAAGCCGGTAGGCAGCTGTGTATCAGGGAGTAAACCTTCTGAGAATAAAAACAGCTGGAGCTTGTTAACGTAATTACACAGGGGAAAGGATAATGTACTGGGAACTCCTCAGAAGAATCTGAGTTGTAGTGAGGGGAGAGAGATAAAAGCTCATTTTTGAACGACATGAACATGCTGCATACGTAGCTGTTTATCAGTAAATATGTCCACTGGGATTAAGAAAAGCAGTAGCTTAATAAATTAAGTACTCCCTGTATGGATACTGTACTGGTAATTCCCCAAAAGAATCTGGATTGTGGTGAGGGAACAGAGAAAAAAGCTCATTTAGGACCTGCACTTACGAAGGGGTTAGGCAGCTGTATATCAGGGAGTAAACCTTCTGAGAATAAAAACAGCTGGAGCTTGTTAAGGTAATTACACAGGGGAAAGGATAATGTACTGGGAACTCCTCAGAAGAATCTGATTTGTGGTGAGGGGAGAGAGATAAAAGCTCATTTAGGAACGACATGAACATGCTGCATAGGTAGCTGTTTATCAGTAAATATCTCCACTGAGATTAAGAAAAGCAGTAGCTTAATAAATTAAGTACTTCCTGGTATGGTTACGGTACTGGTAACTCCCCAAAAGAATCTGGATTGTGGTGAGGGAACAGAGAAAACAGCTCATTAAGACCTGCACTTATGAAGGGGGTAGGCAGCTGTATATCAATGAGTAAACCTTCTGAGAATAAAAACAGCTGGAGCTTGTTAACGTAATTACACAGGGGAAAGGATAATGTACTGGGAACTCCTCAGAAGAATGTGATTTGTGGTGAGGGGAGAGAGATAAAAGCTCATTTAGGAACGACATGAACATGCTGCATACGTAGCTGTTTATCAGTAAATATCTCCACTGAGATTAAGAAAAGCAGTAGCATAATAAATTAAGTATTTCCTGGTATGGATACTGTACTGGTAACTCCCCAAAAGAATCTGGATTGTGGTGAGGGAACAGAGAAAAAAGCTCATTTAGGACCTGCACTTACGAAGGGGGTAGGCAGCTGTATATCAGGGAGTAAACCTTCTGAGAATAAAAACTGCTGGAGCTTGTTAAGGTAATTACACAGGGGAAAGGATGATGTACTGGGAAATCCTCAGAAGAATCTGATTTGTGGTGAGGGGAGAGAGATAAAAGCTCCTTTAAGAACGACATGACCATGCTGCGCAGGTAGCTGTTTATCAGTAAATATTTCCACTGAGATTAAGAAAAGCAGTAGCTTAATAAATTAAGTACTTCTGGTATGGTTACTGTGCTGGTAACTCCCCAAAAGAATCTGGATTGTGGTGAGGGAACAGAGAAAAAAGCTCATTTAGGACCTGCACTTACGAAGGGGGTAGGCAGCTGTATATCAGGGAGTAAAACTTCTGAGAATAAAACAGCAGGAGCTTGTTAAGGTAATTACAGAGGGGAAAGGATAGTGTACTGGGAA